>NW_020664522.1:2690075-2802125 GCF_002925995.2 Terrapene triunguis | reverse complement strand
TCCCCTCCTGCCCTGGAGGGTCGAGCCCCGGCAGGAACCTTTTACACCAGCACACATCTATAATTCTTTATATACTGCTCATGCATACATCGCACAGTATTATTAATGTCCAGCATGTTACCAGTCTTCATATGATAATTTACATGACACCTTTTAGATACAGATTATGAGAACAGTGTGTTGGGGGCAATGAGTGTGTTGTGTTGTGGTATGGTGTGCCCTCTGCCAGTTGGCACTGAGGAGGCACATCTGCTAACTCTTCCTTCTTTAAATAAGAGCTAACACTACTTTAAAAAATATATTGCTCCTAGTTGTTATAACTAGGATTATTAGTATTTGCTTTTGAATGTAGGGCAGTTGTGGAAGTTCATATCTCTTCCTTCCCCTCTGGCCCCATTTTCAAATAGTTGAAAACTTTGCAAGACTGGAACAGGTATACTAGCTTTTAGTAATCTTTTGGACTGTTGATGATATTTAAAATGTCCTGAACACAGGAGGTATGGTCTGTGAAAGGGGTATCCTTGGTTATTCAGTGGGTGTCAAGTATATGTGTGCACCATAAAGGAGTCTTGGATCTGAGTTTCTACTCTTGGCTAATCTAGACTGTGCATAAATAACTCTTATAACCAAATTGTGCTCTGTATACAATGCAGGGTAAAACCCTGCATGTTGAATCAGTTTTAAAAATATGTTGGGGAGGTTTTTGGAAGTTTTCCTAGGACAGGTTTTTATCTAATGTAGACAAAGATCTAAAAGATTCTCTACTGTGTTTCTGCAAATCAACATCTGCACTTTTGACTTAAGCAAACAGAAAACCCTCAGGGTTTAGCTGTGGAAGCAGTGTTTGTCAAACTCTTCAGATTTTCTGCTAATTGGTCATCTCAGGATTCCCCTAGGTAGTTTGTTTGCACATCTTTCAAACCTGTTCCTCAGTAGGGTTGCTCCAAAAGAGAATTTGCCTTCGGTTAATTTGAGTTTGAAGCCGCATGTTTCAGGCTCATAAATTCCTGGTATTTAGGTGGTGATTAATTTGAAAGTATATGTCTAGAAGGGTTGAGGGATAGCAGTTTCTGTAAGTAAGTTATTGACATCCTTATAGAGAGCACATACTACAGTTTGTCCTAGTAGCATTTCTGGGGTTCACCACCCTTTAAGATACATTTTTGTTTCTAGGATCAGATGTAGTCCCTAGAAAGAAATGTCATGTCCGCTTGGTATCGGATGTATTCTCTAGGACTAGAAACAGCATGGGCTCATTTGTAAAATGGGGATGATAATGTCTTGTCCCTTTCCTCATAGGAGTGTTAATGACTAGTTAGTTTGTACAGTGGTTTAAGAAATGAAGATTGCTATGTAAATGCTATATAGTGGTGGTCCAAAGTAAGCCTGAGACATTGTGTTGGGCATATGATGTTTTGACATGTTAGCCCAGTGTTATGGATCAAAACTCAAAACCATACTGCTTTTTGTCCCTTTTATATGAGAGTGATGGAGAAATTCTATACAGAAGAGTCAAACACTGAAAATCAAGCAAAAGTGGTATTTTTTTCAGATGAAATGAGCTTTAAATTTGTAACTAGGATCACATGAAATATAAATACTTTAAGAACTGTAGCAGAGCGAGGGGTAAACATCAGTAAATCCAGCCATCCTGTTGCTTACCTTCAAATAATTAATAGCCTTCATTTTTCAGAATAAACCTTAATGGTGCCAAACTCCACCTTTTCCCTGCAGAGTCTGTGTGGGAGAGACTTTTAGATCTATCTAACTGCTATTTCCTGTTTCCCAGACAAGGGAGGGGAAAATCTAGATGCATTTCCTTGTTTTGAGAAACAAAGGAGAAAACTGAAGGCAATGGCTACAAGCCCATTCAGCTCCTGCTAAAACAAACTTGAATATACAAACCGTAGAAGGATAGAGTACTTTATTTTGGCTTTCAGCTAAACCGAACATTACTACAATCAATCTTACTGGTGGCCCTTCTTGAAAATTTTATAAATTTTATCATATATTGGAGGGGGACAATATAGTTTAAAAATGAGATAGTGATTGAAATATATGATCAACACTTTTGTTGTGCTCTGAAGTTACAGACAAATTACTTCTTTAAACGTTTGTTTGGCCTCATCTCTCACGTGAGCCATTCCTTTAATTACTAAGAATATATAACAAAATAGACAATTTCAAACTTCCAGAACATCCTTTCATATATCACAATACCTGGTTGAGTCTTGGATCCACAATTTCACAGGTTTGTGTTTCCTTCCTTCTTCCCTTATGTGCACTGAACAGCTCCAGCTGATTGACCCTTGCCATGGAGAAGGAACCATCTCATGTCCCACTAGCAATTTCTCCCAATGTGCTGGAACAGTTGTGCTGTATTGACCTTCAACTGAGTACTTTGGCAGCATCGATCGGTGGAGTTTTGAGTTTCCCAATATATGTAATCCTTTTTCCTCTTGCTGTCATTACATATCTCATCCAGCCCATTTACACGAATTGGTTTGGGTGTGTACACTAAAAAATTTTTTTTTTTTTTTTTTAAGGTAGGCAAATGTGGAAACTTTAGCCAGAGAAAATAAGAAATGAAGTGGTGACATACAATCTGTATTTAAAAAATTGCTAGAGAATGCTATTGAGGGACAGCTGTAATCTAGTGCAGCGTTTTTCAGATGGTGGGTTGCATGTCCCCTGGAAATTCCCCACCCTCAGCTCCTTCCCCCATTACTTTCCCTGAGCAGCGTGCGGTGACATGGGGATCAGGATCTAAGTGGCAGCAGCAGTAGCATGGAGGAAGCAGCCAGAGCCATCAAGAGGACAGTCAGCAGCTTAGTAGCAGTCATGGCCCAGCTTCAGGAAGAGAGCGTCTAGCTGGGTCTGCAGGAGAAAAAGGGGGTGGGCAGAGCTGAGCAGGGAACTTGGGCTTTGGGTCGGACTGGGGAAGGGAGCGTGATGGGGGCTGTAGAGCTGGGGAGAGAAAGGGATGAGCTGGGGGCTGGAGAGGGGAGAACAGTGGTAATGGTGGGTCCCCAAAAGAGACAAAATGCAGTTGGTGGGGGTCCCCTTACGTTAAAAATTTGGGAACCACTGATCAAGTGGATTGACTGCAGGGCAAAAAGTCAATAAACCTCTGTTCCAGTCTCCAATCTGCCATGATGTGTCTTTATGGTCTTAGACAAATTACTTTTCTTCTCTGTGCCTCAATACCCCTTCTGTATAGTAGGGATAATACTGTGCTCAGATTTTTGGGATGGGAAGAGCTATATAACTGCAAAGTATTTGTTACTCTATTAATGTTTTGATATTGTCACATCCAACGGACATCATTAGCCTTTCTGTAAGATTATTGGATCCAAAAAACCATTTAAAATAACATTGTTACAAAATCAAGCACTCAGAAGTTAGGATATGCCAGTATTAAGGTTGCCTGTTGCTTCCCCAGCCTCTCTGCTCCTATCTACACACCCTTCTGAGCCCCCTTTCCTCTCTTTCCCTACCATTTCTAATTCATTTGTATTCAAAGCCTGGGTGCCAGCAGGGTAAGGAGGGGAGGCATTTAGGGCCGAGAACTGACAATCTCTCATCTCCGTTACCTGCCCAGCACTGAAGCGGGGAACCATTTAGAGGGAAAGTACTTATCATCCGTGGCACTCCGGGGATAGAGCATGCTGAGTTCAGACACTCTTCGGATAATTTAGCTGACAAACCCTAACAAGTCTGCTGAGCAGATGTGAATTGAGAATTTTTCAGATGCTCATAATTTGGGAAAATGTATATGGGACCACATAAAGTTATGATACCAGGGTGACCACCTTCCATATTTCGAGCCCTTGCTCCAAAAGCATGAAGACACTAGACCGTCTCAACAAAATGGATTTCAGGATTTTTTTTAAGCCTGGGCATAATGTATTTTTCCCTAATCTCATTCTCTGAAATGTCCAAACCATTTTAACTGATACTTTCTTAAAATATTCGGCCTTGAGGTATACACCCAGCATGGGAAATTTAAACTCGAGTAGTTGAAGATCGGCAAAGTATACGCTACTGAATCCAAGAGCTTTATAATGGGAACTGTCTGGCTACCTTAATTATAGGTAGATTCGGCACAAATAGATTTTTATTTTTTATAATTCTGATGCTTAATGCTGATTTGTATTTTTAAGCATTTTTCATTAACTATTATAATTTTTACAGTTGCAGTAAAATAAGGAGAGGGGTTAGGGTTAGAGCAGTGCTGACAGGGAGGCTGCAGGGGGCCTGAGACACCTGGGTGTTGGGGAGGCCGTGGTCCTGGCCCAGCAGAGCAGAGATCCCCAGCCAGAGCCACAAGGAGGGAAGAGGGACAAGCCCTTTGGCATGGGACAGGCCACCCCGCTTTTGAATGGCTTTTGCCTGGGGATGACCCCTGCACTCCTGGCCATGAGTGAGTGAGCAAAACCATGACAGTGGGGCTGCGAAGGGCTCCCTGTATAGCTCCAAGGCCAGTGACATCAGATCCTTGTGGGTATGACTAAGGCTGTGCTCACCAGTTGTTATCGATGGATACATTTTCATCAATTTGTGTCAGGTGGAATCAATGTTTACTGACTAATGCAGAGGTAGGCAACCTATGGCACGCATGCCGAAGGCGGCATGCGAGATGATTTTCAGTGGTACTCACACTGCCTGGGTCCTGGCCACCGGTCTGGGGGGGCTCTGCATTTTAATTTAATTTTAAATTAAGCGTCTTAAACATTTTAAAAACCTTATTTACTTTTACATACAACAATAGTTTAGTTATATATTATAAACTTATAGAAAGAGACCTTTTAAAAATGTTAATGTATTACTGGCACGTGAAACCTTAAATTAGAGTGAATAAATGAAGACTCGGCACACCGCTTCTGAAAGGCTGCCAACCCCGGGACTAATGATTTAAATCGAATCCTGCCACGCCTAACTATAGATGGCACCATCAGCTCTATCTACAAGAAAATATTAACCCTGAAAGGATATCTCCTAAACTCCAAGGTGGATTGATTTAAATCATTCTGATTGTAATCATGATTTAAATCAACAAGCGGGAAACCTTGGTTTAAATCATCAGCTTTAAGCTTGGAATTTTTTTATTTTCCTCAAGAAAAGTTAATTCTCATTGGTATAATTTGGTACTTCTTTTTGGTAGCCCAAAGTGTACACTATATCTAAGCACATCTTTTTAAGCAAACATGTATTTTAACATTTATTCAGATTCTTAATTTTTACTTTTTTTAAAGAAATGCATCATTGTGCGTTTTTTAACTTATGATTTGTGTCAAGCTACATTTGTATAGAAATTGGAATTAAATTAAAATGCAAAAACCAACATTTTAAAATTTATTACTTAAAGAAAATGACCTTTATGTCCTGGATACATTAGAAAGTAGATTTATCAAAACATGTTTTTCATTTAAAACTGCTTTATTCAACAAAGGAAGTATTTGCAATTAGCTAATAGAACTGATGGTTTCTGGTCACCATGTCCTTCAAGATTTTACAACAGTAGCTCTCATCTTCTCATACCTAATTTTTCTTCATAGATTGGGAGTTTAAAAACAAAAACATTTGTTTTCCTCTTATCAGATTCTCAACTTTGAATGAACTAGTCATTGAACTAAACTAGTTGAATAAAATTAAATGAAGAAAACATTCTCTGTACCTGCAGAAAAGCAGAAGTTGATTGTTTTATCTGAAATGCAAGACTGTATAAGGCTACAAAAGCAGAACATGTGCTAAGCTGCTGGTCTGTTGCCCAGACTGCTTTTTTGAAAGTACAATCTGCCAAAATAGGAGTTGTGATATCAAAGTTGATATCGCCTGTACAGAAGGGGTTAAACAGTTGTTTTTGTTTTTCCTGTCACATGAGGAAGAAACATTTGGCTTTCAGGTCATGTTGATTGACTTTAATGGAGATGAGCCAATAAATGAAGCACCAAAGAAGTGTTAACCTCAGTTTGCATTCGGGTATTAGTAATACAACTCCTTGAAGGTGGAGGATTACATAAACAAGCTTTGATTTATCTATTAACAATCCACTAAACCTTTATTTGTTTTTCATCCTCCAGTCAGGGTTCAGCAGTTCTTGGAGAATATGGGGTGTGTTTGTGTTCAGAAGAGCGTGTTGGTGAGGCTTTCATTCCCATTATTTTTGTGGTTGAATGCATTTAGCTTTTCAGTCCACGGTTCAGATCCTGTACTCACAATTAGAATGAATTTAGTATCTATTTTGTTTCAAGTGTAAGCTTATTTGCCTCACCATGCAAAGTCTGGTAATTCTGCACTATTGCAGCCTTTCTGCCCAGGAAAAGCTAAGTACTGGAATAGTTGGATTGTGCAGAATGGATAATATCCACATTATACCTGGCCAGCTAGTCTTAGTAATCCTGTCAGGAGCAACATGTTCATTGTCTCTTTCCCCCAAATCTCCTTCACCAAAAGATTAGAACAAAGTAGGGATGAGGCATTTGAATGTGTGTGACTAAGGGTATATCTTCACTGGAGAATTAACTACACTCAGAGTACTCCTCAAGTTAGCATAACTTGAGTGAGAGTAGCCCCTGTGATGTAACATGCTGGTGTTATACTTGTATGTGGCGCTGAGACTTCTAGGGGCGCATCCTCTGGTTCTTAATGCTGTGGTAAGCTGAGCTGCTCTGAATTAATTCTCAGTGAATTATGGGAGAACTGGTTTGTCTTTTCTGGGCACCCAGGTGGAATTGTGGGAAGACATTGGTGTAGAGTGACACTAGCCTTTGTCCATACTACAGACTGGTCATGTTAAGAGCTGATGAGTTTTGCTCTCTCAGGCTTTAGTGCATACTCCACCTTGGGCCAGCCAATTTGAGTTTAAACCACCACTGTAGTTCAGTTTGTGTGTGGCTGGGACTAGAGTTAGAGTAACACTTGAGTAATAACTCGACTTAATTTTGTGGTGAAGACAAGGCCTAAAACAAAACATCTGATTTTGTGTTGTGGTCTCCATGGGTGTAGGTGTTCTGAGTGATTATACTGTAGTGTCCATGGTAGCAAATGGATTACCAGAGTTAATTTTTCTTCTCAAGAATATTTGATCAGATATAGCAAAACTTGTGTGGGATAAAGTCTTGGCCATTGTTACTGATTTGATTAGAGATGCAAAGATTTTTTTTTTCTTAATAGAGAGACAAGTAACATTAGTATTCAGAGAAATTCTGTAGAATACTCAAGGGAAACAGTATAAGAGACAATTTTACGGTTGAAGCCCACTGACAAGAAGATTTACAAATAAACCAAGGAGCTATTTATCCTCTTGATTCACAGCACCTCCCCTCTCCTCCAGTACACTGTGAGGATTTCTGATTATAGCTATTACTTTACAGATTATTCTGTGAGCATCTAGTCTTAATTTTAAAGTGAAACAAGCACTATTTTAGATTAAAGCAGAGTGTGGGTTTAAAGCACAATAGTTATTCCAGAATAACTCTTCCTGTGGACACCTGAATGAGTGCCTTTTTCTGGTTTAGCTTTTAATCCGTTTTGGATTCCGCTTATTCCAGAAAAGTGGGTCCACATAGGGCTGTATTCTAGAATAGCTATTCCAGTTGATTTGCCCTTATTCTGGGAGTTGGTGTTACACAGTGATCAATTTATTTTGGTTAACGCAAAGTTTTTTTTACACTAGGGATTAGAGCTAGAACTGACTGATTTTAATGTGTTTTTATCCTTCTGTTCCTGTTAATAAGGAACTGTAATCTCTTCTCCCTGCCCCAGAAAAGGGTTTTTTATAGAATATATTGATTCTTTGAATTTCTAAAAACACTTAAGTGGAAAACTGTTTTTAACCTTGCACCATGTTTTTGTACATTGTTTAACAACATAAAGTTGGGTATATTTTTCCACCTGGGGTGGATGGGTGAGGAGTTGATGTACTTCTGTGTCCAGGCATCACCATGAGATTAAAGGTTGCTCCAATCTTCTGATCAATCATGGTTGCCGTTGTCTTGAAGAGGAGCCCACCACAACTGAAGTCATTGGCTCCCACAGACTAGTCGGCCTTGTATTCAAAGTAAAATGTGCTGGTTTATGTAATCAAGTATGGGTACTTCAGTTGATTCAAGCATTGACTAGGATAAGTATGTAAATAAGATAATACTGGGCTATGCCTGTTCTGAAGAATCCGGGGTATTTCAGGCTATTGGAGAACTAACAGAAATGCTTGTGAAGTTTGAATGTCACTCTCAGCACTTTACTACGTTCTATTGGTGGCAACTGCTGTTAATGCTCATAGTGTGTACACACATCCAAAGTACACCGTACCCCTCTCTGATGTCAAACATGCAACTGCCTATTTTGTGAAAGAATGCTAGTGGAAGCCCCTTTTCTTCTCTCTCCCCTGCTAAACATATACTTCAAACTGCCTTTTTTTTTTTTTTTTTTTTTTTAAGAAATGAGACTTTAAGCAGGACTCAGAAAAAGACAGAACACTAATTTTTATGCAAGATTTCAAAAAGTCAACCCTGTTGAGAGGTTTTAAAGAGACATGGGAGCCTGTGTGGCGAAAAAGTGAAGAGTGCATGATGCTACTTTATAAAAAGCAGTGGAGTTACAAATAACTGTTTCTTAACCAAGAGTGTCAAGTTGAGAAAAAAATATAGTTTTGGACTAAGTGTGTATGTGCATGTATGTATTTTTATAATTTGGGAAAAAATTATAAGAATTATAAGAATAATTCTAAATTATTATCACACTAAGAATAATTATAAATATTTGTCTTCATAGCAAGTGTCCTGGTCATGATGCAGTTCTCATCAGAATATACTGTAAGGGGAAGGTTGCTATTTATACTCTAGAAGGGAGTGTATTTTCCAGAGTTTTGCATAATTTTTAGACCAAAATGTCGAGGAGACCAGGATTTGCTTATTATGTATTGGGGCTAGTTGCCTCATGCACATAACCTGTCTTTGTAAGGTGCAGTAAGTAGATAGGAGACAAGTTACATATATTGCAGCCCAAATATTGTTGACATTATGTCTCTTCTGCACTAAAAGACAAACCTACAAAAAATACTTTAGCAAACTAGCCCTTATACTAATGCTAATAATTCTCACATATTGTGCATTTCATCTGATCACAAATTATTTTATACACCTTTAACAACCTTCCTATTACAATAGGTAGGTAATCCCTACTTTACAGATGTGGGCAGAAAAGGAGGCACAAATGGATGCTAAATTCTGACAGGAAGTCAGTTGCATTTAGTGGCAGAGTTGGACTTGGAACATAGGAGTCCTGACTCTCTATCCATTGGAACATATTACCTCTCTTTTCCCCTGTCACCTGCTTATATATCCTGGCACCATTAACCTTTTCTGCAGAGCTTTCTCCTAGTAGCATGGCGTTTTTCATCAGTCATTTAAAAAATAGGATTCTATTACAGCCTTCTATTCTTCTAGAATCCTGTTGGATATCACTGCCTCATTAATCTGTGTTTGTACAGTGCATAGCACAATGGAGTGTTGGTCCATGATGGGGGCTGCTAGGCACTGAAATAATAGAAATAATAAATAATAATTGGTCTATCTTGTTTTGAGGAATCGGAACTTCTTTTTCAGCCCCTTTCTTTCACACAGTCTGTCCCCTGTTCAGATTGGCTGTTGTTCAAAAGCCTAGATGATGTTGGCATTGTTTCATGCTGGT
Source organism: Terrapene triunguis (assembly GCF_002925995.2). Lineage (NCBI taxonomy): Eukaryota > Metazoa > Chordata > Testudines > Emydidae > Terrapene > Terrapene triunguis. The sequence continues at coordinate 2,792,432 of NW_020664522.1, read as the reverse complement.
TATAATAAAGGTCTGCTACCTGCATTGGTAACAATGTAGCATTTATATTGTGATAGGACATTGGCATTCTGTTGTGCTAGACTCTGTACATACAGATACTAAAACAGTCCCTGGAGCCGATAGTTTGCAGCTTAAATAGACAAGACAGATGAGAGAAGGAAGTAGTAGTATTTTGCAGATGGGGGAACTGAGGCCCAAAGACTAGGTTATTTGAAATTCATACATGAAGTCTTTGGTAAAGCCAAGAGTTTAACTCCAATCTAAGTCCCAGTTCAATATATTAACCTCAAGACTTTCTCTCTAGTAGAGCAGCCAATTTCGCTTAGGGCAGGTGAATTTTCTTACTACGTAACAGTACTGGCTGCAAACAATCTGCTGCAGTACGAGGCTAGAAACGCTGAAAGTGGTGAATAGAGAACTTCACAAACAGTGAATTTCTTCTGTTATCCACTGCTTTTTATTCCTTTCTCTAGCCAGTGAAGGCCCATTTCAGAGCCCTAGCAGCTAACAAGGAAAAAACGTAAATCTAGGCAAGTACATGTGTGTGAATTGGAGATTGCAATCTGAACTAAAAGTTTGGACAAGACAATGGTAGCAAACCAAGCAATGTCACCAAACCCAATAACCAGAGCTCTTTAAAGAGGGAAACTCCCATCCACACCTGCACCTGACTTTGTTTACATATTTCCCCTTTTTTATCTCAATTAATATGATTCTTAATCAGGACCGATCCCATACGCTTTGTGCCACATTTTTTTTGCCTTCTCATGGCCTGATGAGACTCAAATTCTAAAAGCTTTCTTTATTTTAGTCTTCGGTCAATCTATAAAGATATAACCCATCTGTTGTTTTTTTTTTCATTTTTCATTGTCTAGATCAAAGTTACAAGCTCTTAAAAACCAGGGTATATAACTGTGCATGCATGTGTCACTATAATAACATCTGTGTCACTGGCATGATTTTTAACAGAAGCATGGGAGGCACTTGCATCATAAGTTCTTTTGAAGTGTTTAGTGTTTTTTCGGGAAGTTACCCCTAGGCTAAAATTACTTACACTAACTCTAAGACCAGGGAGAAAACGTGATAGTTTGAGAAAAATCCACTTATATAAGTTTTTTGAATTGTTATAGTGTAAAGAAAGAAATAGTAGTTTCTATCACTTAATCTTTCAGATGCTCTTTGATAATAAAAAATCCTAAATTAAACTTTTGCATGAATTTAGTTCAATATATTAGTGTCATTGTCCTGTTTTTGAAGACATTTTTATCTACAAATTATGTAAGTTTAAAAAATTTGAAGACCGTATGCATAGGATTCTGTTTTCTTCTAATTCCTTAATATACCAGACTGCTGTGGTCCAGATACATGTGCTCTATCAATGTCTGGAGAATGAAATACTGAGTACAGCATAAACCAGTCTTAAACTCGAGTACTCTGGATACTGGCCAGTCATTCTTTAATCCAGATCCACTGTACCATGTTTGAACATGTGAGTATTAGATTGCACATTCAGTTCAAATTTTGTGTTCTCTGGAAAGTGTGGTACAATGAGTTGTATTGTCTCCAAGCATTTAAGATGTGAATTAAATGGATAATTGTGTTTAGTCAAGTGTACCAACACTGTCCTCTTTAACATCAAAGTGAAAACTAAATTCATTTTTGTAATTAAGATTTCAGAGATGTGTGAAGATGGAAAATGGTGGTAGGGGTGTGCGCACTAAAGTTTACAAGTGCAGAAAATAGAACATACTTATCAAGGAGCAAAGTTGCAATTGCTATGGGAGCCATGTCATTACTACTTCGGATGTACAACTCAACTATAACAAAGTGTACGGAGATGGAGTTTTTGTGTTTTCTTGTAAATATACATTTAAAATATTTTTCTATTTTTAAAATTTAACTTCCCCTCCCTACCCTATCATTTAAAAATATATTTGTAAGTTGCCAAAAGTACTTCATAATCAATCGAAAAGATTTCAGCAATGTGTCAGACTTGAGGGTGAACCCTCAAAGTAACAATCTTCAGCATTACTACTTGGGGTTGTATTTCTAACCAATCTTTTCTGACTTGCATTTAGCAGTAAGTAGGTCACTGGGATGAGGTACTTGTTAAATTCTTTCTGCTATGTGTCTGCCTCTCTCTCATGCCATTACATGCACACTGTCCAAACAGGTTTTACCTTGGGGTTGTAAAGTGGTCTTTTCTCCCCTAAACTGGTCTTCTGCAATACAAACAACAGTAAAACAGCTCAAGACCCAGCTGTATCTGGAAACTTTTTGGTCTCGGAAGCTCCTACAATATTTGGTCTTAACTAGACTGCTTATGGTATATTTTACATCATAGGAGCTGATGTGCACCTATCTAAGCACTGGATTAAGCTGGCACTGCTAGGTGTTTTGAAAATAGGTGAAGGTGCAGCACGCGTGTTCTAGGTGAAGCTAATCCTGTAATGAGCCTAGTTGTGAGGGATGTTAACAAGTCATGGGCTTGGGGTGAATCAAGTTCATTTTGTGCCTTCAAAGTTTTGTGGCCTTGCTTTTAACAACCGTAGTTGAGAAATTTTTCGGTAGGTGCTGTGAGTTGCACTGAATAGCTTCTACTGTTTAATCTCACATAATGTAAATTGTGTTTCCACATGTATTTAATATAGCATGCCTGGAGAGAATTCTCCTCAAGCATATCTCACGGTTACTTTTACGACCCCTTGTTTTCCCTCTGCCCTCATCTAAGTGTGACATTATCAAATAAAATCATCTCCAGTAATGCTGCCTGGAGCAGACTGAAATGGGGCTGGAGTTATAACGCTAAGTAGGGGGAGAAACTTGTGCTTCTTGAATGGTGCTCTGTGTCTGGGAAAACTCCAAGCAGTCTCCACTTATTTCCTTCCACTCCTTTCCCACCCAAAGCATGGATAGTCTTGTCCAATGAGAACTGCTGACTCCGGGACCCTCCCTCTCTGTGCTGATTACACCTTGTAGCCCTCAGCCTAGAATTCCATGACAGCTTGCAGTTTGGCTTCGTTTGCTATGCCATATTGACGTAAAACTGAAAACAGTAGTTGTGTTGTACACCTTACAGGGAGGTTATGTATATGTGTAGAAAGTAGTTCAGAATGTTAAATGACTCTGGGGAGAATTTCTTAGCCAAGTTTTAGAAGCACAGCCTTTTTATATGAAGCTAGGGGTCTTGTGTGTTTGTGGGATGGAAGGAGAACAACAAGAGTCTTTCACTTTAGCTCTTTAATATTAAAATACATTATTGCACTAATCCTTCCTTGGAGAGCAGCCCATTTAAGCTTCAGAATTAGGGCAAGAAAATACAGTAAAAGGAATAGTCAAGTCTGAGATGAAACTCCCATCTGTGTTATGATCTCCAGGAAAAAAAAAAAAAAAGGTTAGGAATGACATAAACTGAGCACACCATTTCTTACTGTCTGCCAGGAGCAACTCACCCATGCTGCACTGAGGCAGATAAGTTTTTTTTCAATAAGATTGCTTCCTCTGACTTCACTTCTCTTAGGCCTGGTCTACAGTGTGTGTGTGTGTGGGGGGGGGGGGGTCGATGTAAGATACGCAACTTCAGCTACGGGAATAGTGTAGCTGAAGTCGACGTATCTTATTTCGGCTTACCTCTCGTCCTCACGGCGTGGGATTGACGGCCGTGGCTCCCCCATTGACTCCGCTACCGCCGCTCGCCCTGGTGGAGTTCCAGAGTCGACGGGAGCGCGTTCGGGGATAGATATATCACGTCTAGACGAGACGCGTTATATCGATCCCGGATAGATCGATCGCTACCCGCCGATCCGGCGGGTGGTTTGGACGTACCCTTAGTATGTATGTTGCAGCCATGTGCTGGTGCTTTCAGAAGGATACATGTACCAGATCATCAGTGTACCTGTACTTTTTAGTAGAAACTAAATCTTGTTTTTGGATTTTTTTTTTTCTTGTTGAGGGAGAAAGAATGTGGATATCTTTTCTTGAAGGGGAGAGAATGTAGAGAAATGGGTTTTTTTATCTTGTCTAAAGTGAATTGTGCCTTCCAACCAGGCACTGCTGTGCTGTCTGATTTGGCATTGGGCCATTGCAAGGTTTTCACTTGATTTTGTAGAATGTAGATAACTTGTATTAACTCTGCACTGAAGACATACCCTAATTCAGAAGACTGGCCCTCCAACAGCATAGCAGTCCTTAACAACTCTTGGGCTTTTTTTCAATATTGATACAGGCAAGAGTGCCATCTGCTGAACTATTATCTTTACTCAAACACCTCCATGTCTTTTAGAAGTGTCGCATCCAAATACAGATCTGACTTAACTCCATTTAGCTAGAGCTCTGAAGTGATCTCAGCACAAGGTGGTATGGGTGCAGGCCTACATACTCGCTAGAAGTTTTCTGATCAAACTACTCATGTTGCTTAGTACATGCAGTAACGCTCACTTTCCTGTTTTTGGTACGGTCTAACTTTATTGAGCTGAACTCTCTATGACTGTCCTGCTTTTTGTGGGTCTTGCCCACAATTCAAACGCTTTAAGAATTCCTGTTGGCATTTGAACAATATCTTGAAGACTTTTGCAGGTTCACATTAGGCTTCTTCTGACTTCCGCACTCCAACTTGCTGCTCTTGCCCCCAACAGAATAGCTGTTTGTTTCTGGTGTTTCAGATTTAGTGAAGATATTATGTACCAATCTCTTCTTTCTGCCTGTTGCAGAGCAAAGCATAGCAATAGCTAAAGCTAAAGAAAGTGGTTGCTGCTCCAAATACTGACTCTTAATCATTGCCACCAGAGCTTTAAAAATACAGTAAAATACTGATCAGTTTAGGTACCGTGTCAACATTTTGAAAGTATTTATCAAATTTGATGAATTTTCTTAAATTCTTGCATCAATTGAATTACAGGGCTTTTATCTCAGCACACTTTGTGGTCAAGAGGGCATGTTCCCTTCCTGATGTTTCTGGGTTGGAGTTGAAAGTACATTTCTGACATCTTTCCTTCTTATACGATCCCCACCCCATCACTAAACTTTTTGTGCCTCTGGGTTGACTTCACTCTTAAGGCCTATGTTAGAGTTGTCATCTCTGAGGCACAGAAAAATCGCCCACTGGCTGTGGGCTCCATCCCACCCCTGCTGCTGGTGAGTCCTGTCCCTGAATGATGGGTCTGTTTACCCCACTTCAGTCCCGGCACCAAGAGGAGCTGTGGTGGCCCCAGCAGGCAAGGGCCTGGCACGCTGCATGCATGCAGCGCAGGGCCTGGGCACTGTCCAGGCTGTGACACTCCCAGGAGCCAAGACTGCTGCATGGGCAGCAAAACAAACAGCGACATGCCACATCTCTGATGGGTAACAGGCAAGACAGCAGAAAAACTGGCCAGGCCAGTCAAAAACTGGCTAGGTGGCAACCCTAGCTCCTCTACACGGAGAGACAATGTGTTCTATGGGTGTGTGATTTTTAAAGTACCCCCATGTGCTGCACACTAACTGGCCCAAGTAGACCCTGCTAGCACCAACAAAAAGTTCTGGAGTGCGCTTTAAAATAGTACTATGTTAAAGTACACTAGGGAACTTTTTGGTCGTGCCAGCATGGTCTACACAGACCAGTTAATGGACAGCATGCTAAAGCACTTTGCAACTCAAACCCCATAGAGCACACTGCAGCTCTGTGTGGACAAGCCCTCAGTTTTTATCAGGAGTTATGAGACTTTGGATTTGGACAAAACACCAAGTGTTTTTCCCCTCCTGCTGTTGTTGGGATGATAGCAGAATGAAGACTGAAATTACTTTCCAATGTAAATAAGACTTGGAGGTAAACTAAATGATGTAAACGTTCCTGCTGCTAATTCTTGAGTGGTCCCAGAGCACTGGGGACACGTTCTGAGGTAATTAGGTTACTTGGCAAGGTAATAGCACAAGCACGTTAAAGTCAAACAAAAGGGGCAATTAGCTAGCTGAAGTGAAATATTACATGGCAGGCAGGGACACACAATAGACTGCAATTTAATTTAAAACAGAACTTTACAATCTGACATTACAAGCCCTTCATTTCTCATATAAATGCTGAGTTGCACTTTAGTGGCCTCTATATTTTTGTTTCTTACGTTATTCGCTTGTCTGAGTGTTTTTGACTTGTTCTTTTCCAAGCCTCTTGATACTACTATACTTCCCTGTGGTACCTGCTTTATGCTGCTTTTATGGAACCCTGAAAGAGGCAAATAAATAGCTAATTGAGCAACAGTTGCTTATAAAATGGTTATAAACACACAAAGCATTATTCATAAGATTGCTAAATATCACTCCTTGGCCTGATGGGTCAACATTCCCATCAGGGTGAGGTCTGAGTGTAGATGGTATCAACCATAAAGCTCTTTGTCTTTGGTCTTGCAGTGGCTTGAGTTAGTATGGAAAGTGTGCCCTCAGTATGCAGTATATGCATTTGTTTTGTGAATAGATGTCAGGGGGTGCTCTGCCTTTCCCTCTGTGATTGGTACCTTTTTCTTACCCTATGTCATCACTTATGAGATTAACGTTAGTAATTTATCTTGTGTACTGGGAGCAATCTATGCTCAGATGTCTATGATTCTGCTACCATAACAAAGCATAGTGTCTGTAACTGGCCCACCCCTCTCACACACCCACTGTGGGGATCTGACACTTTTTATTCTCTAATTTCAGTGCACCTTCCCAAAAAAGCCTCATTATTATCCCTGTGTGGTAGGAAAGGGATATATAGGCACCACTTCTCCTACTACTGAAAGGCACGTATGTCCAAGGTGGAACTAAGCAGCTGTTAAACAATTGTGCAGAATTTTGAGATAGTATATGAAGACTACGTATCCAGGAGGAACTTTCAGGATAATTTAAAGGGGAAGAATGTAATTATTTGAGTGTGAAGTCGGACATTGGACCTTTTAATGTACATCATTGTTGTAATTCAAGTGAATATCAGTATGAACATACATAATTATTTTCAATTATTACACCTTCAAATAAACATGCTGCATTTGAGTACTCCTTTTTGGATATGACTGTTTTCAGATAAATCTGTTCATTGAACTTATGATCAAAGTCTCTTGTTTTAAAATTCTGAAAATCCAAAGTTACGACTTTCCATGGCACCTAATGGCCATGTTGCACATATGTTTTAAGTTACTAAATTTGACACCATACATAATAAAACATACCTGCTCAAAGTGGCTGAGTTGTGCTTTCTAAAAACCTTTACTTTCGGTTGCATGGGGTATTTAAAATAAGAACTGAGACACAGAATCTTTAACTACAAGATGTTACTGGATTTTATGTAAGCATACAACTGTACAGTACAGTCAGCCCAAAGAAGGGGGGTTGCAGCTTGCCAAATAGAGAACTGATAGTTGGAGAAATAGAGGAAAGGAAGAGTGCTTCAGGGGAAGGGAGAATGTTTCACAAAAGAGAGCATTGAAAGTGGAAGTGTGGTACAGAGGTTAACCATCTGCAAATGGATCAGTGATTACATATGTCAAGGGGAAAAGATCATAGGTTTTAAAATTGTTCAAGTCTCAGTTTCTTGTTTGACATCCTTCTCAAGAGGTGTATCACAAAAGTTCCTAAATTCAGTCCTCTATGTGAGGATGTTGAGGCCTTCTATCAGATAGTGTGAATCTTTTAGCTTACTAATGAGGCATGGAGAGGCCAGCTTTCTTGTTAAAATCGTAACAGTGTTATCATAGCGTTTCATATTTACCCTCGTTTGACTTACCTGGAAACAATAAGGTTTTCCCTTAATATTTTGTCTGTTAGTGCACTGTAAAAATTTTTAAATGCTTATTGTTTTACGACTGATTTAAAAGGGCTAAATGTCTGTGTGAATTTTAGTTGGTGAATAAAGTGTGTGGGTTTCCCTCGCTACTGTGTTCCTTCTGTGGGTATTCTGCCTCACTCTAGTAGCGTGATTGACTTAATATAACAAGTTTGCATTATTTAGGGGGAAAAGTTTGGGCAGTACCAGACTATTCCAAGAGAGAGGATGATCTTGTGGTTAAGGCACAGGACTAGAAGTTGGAGAGAGACGTTTTCTTTCTAGCCCATCCACAGACTTCCTGTGTGACACTGGAGAAGTCACTTATCCTCTGTCTCAGCTAGATCAGTTGGAAGAACAAGGATAAAAATACCTCCTACTGTAATATTCCTCTACTTAACAAGGATATTGAGGCTAAAGCTAATGGATTACAAATCCTGTGGATAGAAGGTACTACATAAATGCAAAACAGTATTCTCCCTGGGCTTTTTGAGTGAGCCACAGGGAGAATACTGGTAGAATTAGATGTCCATAGTCCTCTGATACACATCAGTGGCTTGTGTAGTCACGGCACAGCGCTGGGGGAGAGCTCTCCCAGCTCTTTAAAAAAACCACCTCCACGAGGGGTGTAGCTAACAGCACTGGGTGCACTGTCTACACTGCCACGTTATAGCGCTGAAACTTGCAGTGCTCAGGGGGGTGTTTTTTCACACCCCTGAGTGAGAAAGTTGCACTGCTGTAAAGTGCCAGTGTAGACAAGCCCTAAAGAGCAACACACTACTTGCTGATAATGAAGATTAATTATTCCCACTTCTAGCAGGGCTTTCAGTGTGGTTACTTCATTAGACTCTGCACAAGCTGCAAACAATAGCATGCTTGCTCACTGTCTTGAACAACCATGATCCTATAATGCCCACTTGGTCTTGTTTACTATTTGCTGCCTATAAATTTGCAAATTGACTGTTACTTCTGCTGATTTTGAACTTCATCCTGACTCAATCCGGATGTATCTTTTAGGGATTTCACTATCAGGCCTTAGGTTATTAGGTAATTGTGTCTTTGCTGTGGATACTCTTAGGATGCCCCCAATCCCTTCACATCCATCTTAGCTCCCTCCTTCTCCACTTAAAAATACCTAAAACTTTTACTTTGTAGATGATGTTTTGTTACGCTGTGTTTGGAAAAATTTCTCTTCTCTTTATGTAGAATTTCTCCCTCTGCCTGGGTTTTTCTGCTTGTGGTATTAATTTATTATTAAATTATTGTGCCGTATCTTGCAGAGCGTGGTGGAGGACTTCATAAGCTGATATTGTTAGAAATGGGGTTTGCTGTGTACCTGAATGTACCCTTGTCTATCTAGCCTTTTGCACTGGGAATAAGAATGATAAAATATGAAGTTGGGTGTAAAAGTGCTGCTTCCTTTCCTCTACAGGGATTAGTTAATGAAATATGTCTCCCAACACAGTACTGCAAAGAGCTTGGCTGAAAGAGGCTTGCTTATCCCCCACACTACTACTCTTGTCTTGCTGCACGGCTGGCGCCGGTTTGAAAAGGCCAATTCAGATGCTCCCTTATTGGCCCTGGCTCCTCAGACTTGGCTCTAGCTCAGAATGTTTTTTCTTTATAAAAAAAAAAAAAAAAAAGGAGCAGCTGTTTGTCTTTTCCAGCTGAGTTTTTTTCCCCTCTTTCTCTTGCTGCTTGCTTATTGGCTGAGGAAAAGAGGGAGGGAGGACTGGGTGAAGTAAGCTGTGTACACTCTGTGAATGTGGTTGGACTCGTTTTTACAGGGAGAGAGATTGAAAGAGTGGAGGTGAGGCTGTACTGGCCCTTCCTCTCAGCTTTTCCCTCCCGTCCCTCATTTTCTCTTTGTACCATGGTTGGGGATCACTGTAACCTCTCTGGAGACAGACCCGTACTCTCCCAGAATCCTAAAACTGGATTAAGCTGCAAAATGGTTCTACAGGCAGTGGGTAAAGTGCTAAGGTAACAATCAGGTTGTCGTCATTTTAGAAATTAAGGGAGAGGTACAGGGCAGGGAGTTGGCATGCATAGCAAAATGGGGAAAACTTTTAGTTTGGAGCATACTTTATTTTATTTCATTTGATTTCAAAAGCACAAATAAGTGTGTAGTGAGGGAAACTCTGTAAAGACAATGTTGTAAAGTGGAGATACATTGTGAGAGGGGGACTTGAACAATGTTGTGAGGTAGACAACTGGCAAAGTAACCGTTGGTCTTGTCCAACATTTTTAAGGAATGGGGAATCAAAAGCTGTGTTGATTTGCCTCTAAAACTTAATTGGTAGCCATATAAATGTGGAATTTCTATCAAAAACTTTTTGAATTTATACCAGTGTTTAAAACTGTTTGTCAAATATGATACTCTAGTGAAATAGAGTTTGAAGGCATCTGAGAGGGCTGAGTTTCAAGGGGATGGTTGGTGAATGGCTACTTGTTTTCTTCATTGGTAGTGTTACTTGAGTAAGTAGTTTGACCAAGAATCTACATAATGCACGTGGCTTTTTTGTCTGTACATTGGTAAAGAATATGCTTTAAAAAATTAGTTCATGTATTCTAAACATACTGTTACGAGTCTGATTGTACGTGTATATGTAAATATCAAGACCAAAAGGAAAACTTTTGGCAAGTATAATACCTTGATTGAGGAGAGTTCTGATCTGTTCTGGGTTGAAAGGAAAATTTCATCTGAAATATTAGAAGAAACAGGCTTGATGTTGGGGAAAATGTAGCTTTTTATTTCTGTTAACATGAGCTCAAATATCTTTCTAAACTGTGAAGAATTAGTGCACAAGCCCAAAGAGGGGCTTTGTTGCATGCACATAACTTTATTTGGCAAGCCTCTGCTTGCGGCTGTTTCCTCTTATTGATGGCGAATTGTTAAAAATGTTTGTCAACAGAAACATCCCATGTCTTCCTTCTTTGATTTATGGGTCCTATGACACCACAGTCTGCACTGTGAAGATGTTCATTAAACTTGAACTTTGTGACAACTAAGTAAAGACAGGAAAAACTGGACTAAGATCTGACTTTCATTTCTGCTAGAGAACTTGACTGTGCTTAAGTTAGAGGGGATGCATTTTTTTTAATTGTTAATTTTAAATAATAGCTGTCTTCCCCTTTTCCCTTTTGCTTGCTCTGTCATTCCCCTTTTCATACTTTTGGCTCTCATTGATATTTTCTAAGGGGTAGAGTTTTGAGGAATGGTAAGTTCCTTTCCCAGCTCTTCAACTAGTTTAGTGTTTCAGAACTGTTTCAGGTTCCGTTCTTTGTTTGCAAGCTTTTTTTTTTAGGTTCTGTAATTCAATGTGGTGGTATGCAGTAAGTCCTATCTTAAAACACTTTGGCCAGTAGCTGGCTATTCATGTTGTGAACCTTTTTGAAGTTTTAGTAGCTGTTCTATTGGCAGCACTCCCAGATGTAGATACATTGGTGCCTCTGAGGGAAAGTATTGCCAAAGCCTTTGTTCAGGGTCTGTAATAGCTGGTCTTAAATATAGGTAACTTCCCATGACTTACAAGTGAAACGTATACATTTGTATGTTTGAGAGCTGAATAATTTTGACATAACTGAATAACTTTAAGTCTTACTGATATTTTTTTTCCTATTTTGAGAGTGCGTATATTACATTTCTGTATAATTTATTTTTGGTAACCACAGTGTAATTTCTTCTGAAGTTACTTGTGCTACTGCATGTCTGATTTTCTAAAGCATATACCATAACTCTAGCATGAAAGAAGGGAAAAGCTGCCATAGTATGTGTAATGTTTTAGGCCTGGATGATGAAGAAATTAGATGGATTTTATTTTGCCTCGGCTACTATTGGACAGGTGTTTGTGGATAAATTACTATACTTTGTGTCATAATGCATAAGTACTTTTTCTTCTCCTACATTTGAATACTTCCCAGGAACTGATGGTTCTTGTGTGTCACTGTCCTTTTTTGGATTTGCCTGTTTGTCCTGGGCCACCAACTTCTGCATCCAAAAAGAAAAAAAATGTGAAGTCACCTCACAGTCCCTGCCAGACAGCAGCCCAGCTCAGCCTGTTTGGACTCTGGCCTGGGACTCAGATCTGGGTTTGTTTCCTGGATCTGCTGCAAACTCCTCCTGTGACCTTGTATGAGTCACTTAATCTCGCTCTGCCGCAGTCTGTGAAATGGAATAATACTTCCCTACCTCATAAGAGTGTTGATGATAGATTCATCACCCTATAAAGAGCTAAGATACTAGGATGATGGGTGATAGTAAGAACATAGGTCTGAGATTGGTCTAAGACAGGGGAAGTTAATAGGTGGACCACGGGCCAAATCTGGACTGCCAGATGCTTTTGAATGGACTGTGGAATTTTTTATTTACTTATTATTATCATTACTGTTATTGTGGTATAAAAATTTGCTCTGGAGTTTGGACCTTGACTATAACTTGACCAAGAAATTTAGACCTTGACAAAAAATAATCGACTACCTCGTGTCTAAGGAGTGAGGTGTGCAAGTTTGTTGCAAAAATAGTCTGCTAGCACTTCATAGCAACATGTGAGGCCAGTGATGCTGTTGATGAAAGTGGGAGGGACATAGGGCTGGTTATAGGAAAAATTTCTTCTTGACAATGATTGGTGTCATTAGTTTGGTACTTGTCTGACTGCAAGTGTAGGACATAAGAACGGCCCTACTGGGTCAGACCAAAGGTCCGTCTAGCCCAGTATCCTGTCTTCCGACAGTGGCCAATGCCAGATGCCCCAGAGGGAATGAACAGAACAGGTAATCATCAAGTTATGCATCCCCTGTCACCCATTCCCAGCTTCTGGCAAACAGAGGCTAGGGACATCATCCCTGTCCATCCTGGCCAATAGCCATTGATGGACCTATCCTCCATGAACTTATCTAGTTCATTTTTGAACCCTGTTATAGTCTAGTCTAAGACAAAATATATTCAGCACAGTTATAAATGTGGCTTTCTTAAACCATGCCAAACTCTGTTTGTGGTGGTCTACATTGAAGTTGAAGTGGTGTGAACTTCTGAATGACAACCATTGTCAGTGACCAGTAACTTTTCCTGTGTAGATCAGGCCTTGAAACTACTTGTGGAGAATATCAAAGGGACTGTTATTAGCTGGGTGAAGAAAGGCTTGGTGGATTTTTGTGTGTGCCAGTGCTGAATATGTAAACAGTTTGCTGACGTTTAAGGTTTTGTCTACACTGGCAAAATTAGAACCCTAAATTCCACACTGGTTCAGCTCCACTGTTGGAAGCTTTGATGAGGACGTGGCTCAGCAGTGACAAAAAACAGTGGTAAAAATGCCACCGTCTAAACAGACTCCACCATTGCTACCGCTTATGGAGCTGCACAGGCTGAGAATTAAAAGTGACAGTTTTTCTAGTGCAGATGCATTACACATTAATTACAACAAATATGTTGTTTTACTTAACTGTAATGTTTTATACTTTAACTTTTTCTCTGCACTGCAACGCCCTCCACCTTTGTTTTTATCTTCTGTTAGGTGGTAATGTAGGGTTAATTCCTCTTTGTTGTCAAGTAATGTCTCCAAACCATAGGGGAGAGACCAGCAGGGAAAGATTAATCTGTACATTTTAAAAATAGTACAATAGAGAGATTTTTGGGACAGAGGGAAAAGAGGGAGAATATATAGGGAAGGTGTTAGATAAAGTAGGGAAAGAGAGAACGGGATGTCAAATGGTTGAATAGAGGAAAAAGAATAAACAATTGATAACTTAAGAAAATATGAACCATAATTCTTTATAGGAAAGAAAAAGGGGAAAACCAAGTGAAGCCAGGAAGGCAAAGTAGGGGCAACAGAAGCAGCAGATGTATTGTCTGTCTACTCTCATTTTTTTAAAATGAGACCTACTCTTGTGTTTTAATATTCCTTTAAATTATAGGGGGCTTGTCTTTGGAGAGCTGTGCACAGTGCCTCTTTTTCATCCTGTCCATACTTACAGCCTGCAAACTTTACCCAAAAATTACTAATCCCAGTACAAAGCCTGCTAATTTTTGCTGAAGATATAACAAATTAAAAATACCATTAGAACAGTCATAAACTCATCTCAACATAGCTGAGCTGAAGTTGCACATGTCTCTTAGCATGGAGTTTAATAGGATTTCCAGGCAACAGATAAAAGGCTCTCTGATATATAAATGCCTTTTTGAAATATGTTAATTTTAAATATTTCCCCCCAAACATAGATGAACTCTGGACAGTTATTTTTAGCCAATTATTGAAAGAAAATTAAACAGATACAATTGTGTACTGTTTCTTCCATTTAGCACAAGATGGAGATGTTGGGGACGGGTGGGGGGGGAGAGGGAGAGACAAAAATAATTATGCAGAAACATTGTATGCACACTGAACTCCGTTTACCCATATCATATCATTCTTCAAATATTGGTAAAACTCCATGCACAAGAAAGCAGGAGGTTAGTATAGACTGTTCATCAAAGCCTTCTTTTTAGTCACCTTGAATAATTAAAAGGTAATAGAGGAAGTAATACTAATCTATCCAGCCCACCTTTCTTTATTCTGTTCCCATTAGTAATCTTAATCCTTGCTCTGAGCTGTGTTTTAATACTTTTAAGACACAGTTTTCTCTATCTGTGTAAATATTTTCATCATGTGAATAGACACCCAAATGTGATTCAGAACCTGAGTTAGCAGTGGGAGTGGTCTGTGGTATGTCTGCTTTTCCTCTGACAGCTTAGATCTTGTGCAGACAATATTCAGAGATGACTTACTTCATTTATCATGTAGCATCTCTTCCCATGCCTTTGCTTTTCCTTTTAAGTCTCTGCTGAAATTAGTCATCCTGGGTAGTTGCCTTGTGTCACAGATATGTTATGATGTAAAATGGGTCTTTCCTGAATTATGTAATCTAACGACCCCTGTTACTGTACATAGTATGCATGGTCCTTTTACATCCGCCTACATATTTCATCTCTTGGAGAGTCTGTAAAAATCTACTTTAGACTCTTCTTTCTGGCTAGCGTCCCCAGCCCCCTTTCTTGTGGTAAGTTATGTAAGGCAATTTGCAAACAGAAAAGAATATAAATGTGTGTCTGGTCTCTTATCAAGCTACCGTAACTTTCCTTGCTGCTTGATAAATGAATGCATTCTTTTTTTCCATAGACTGATTTGTCTTGGCGTCGGAGTCTCATAGTTGTGCAGTATACTTTGTATGTTATACACCAAAAATATTTAGGAATTCAGAAACAAAGCTCCCACTCCTTTAGCCTTCTCTCCCCCAAATGGTACTGGGGAGGTTAAAAAGGAAACACAAAGCATAGTCCTGACATTGTACTCTGTGTTTTGATAGTATCCATACTGTAATCTTCTATTGTGCTTTCTTCTTGTCATTGAATGATCTCTCTGCCTCCTGCCCCCCACACCTTTTCATGTTGCTCAGTTAGGCTAGATCTACACTACAGCGGGGGGTCGACCTAAGATACGCAACTTCAGCTACATGAATAGCGTAGCTGAAGTGGCGTATTTTAGGTCGACTTACCTGGCTGTGAGGACGGCGGCAAGTCGACCGCTGCCGCGCCGCCGTCGTCTCTGCTACCGCCTCTTGCCGCGGTGGATTTCCGGAGTCGACGACAGAGCCATCAGGGATCGATTTTATCGCGTCTTCACTAGATGCGATAAGTCGATCCCCGATAGACCGATTGCTACCCGCCGATCCGGCGGGTAGTGAAGACGTGCCCTTAGTTTTCAGGTAAGTGCTGGGGGGAAGCAAAGTGGTATATCAATTGGCCTTTTAACCATGTTAACAAGCTCTATTTAAAAACTATCCCAACTGGTTTTTAATGAGGTTTGAAGTGTGCAGTGCAGATAAGCCAAACGGTGTCTTTAAAAAATGGTTTTTTTCTAGCCTAGGTTAAAACACTATTTTAACAGTTTGGCCCAGACTACAATGTTAACTGTATTAGCTATAAATGTGTTTAAATAGTGTTCCCTAACATGCTTAAATGTAGATTGGGGGCCATTTAGAACTGTCTAGATTATTTTTGTCTTGTTCTTTTTCTAACTTCCATTGTGCTAAAATAGTTTAAAGGAAAAATACGTGACACATTGTCTGCAGTTGGAGTTCAGTGTCTTACCTTTTAAAGTGAAACATGATTGCTTTTTAATCAAAATCACTATAGGCTTCCTCATTTCATCATTGCAAAGAGATAGGAAGGAAGTGACCTGGGACTGAACCCTCTCTGACATTAGAGACTAGGCAAGCTTTATTTTATTTGCCATTGCATGATAAGGAAGAAATATATAGGGGACTCTGTGGGTGGCTCTTTTCCTAATTTGGTGTGTGAATCAAGTGCTAGCAAAAATGAACTATTTCCGACCATCCCTGGAGACTGAAGTCTTCCACTTATGCCCAGAAGGGATACAGTCTAGGCAGAAGCAGTGCAGGCTTCCCCACACTGTTGATGGGGAGACCACTACTTGAGGGGAAAGGGTAGCTAGTTCTCTATATTGACTCAGAACATAAGAACGGCCATACTGGGTCAGACCAAAGGTCAGTCTAGCCCAGTATCCTGTCTTTCAACAGTGGCCAATGCCAGGTGCCCCAGAGGGAATGAACAGAACAGGTCATCATCAAGTGATCCATCACCCATTCCCAGCTTCTGGCAAACAGAGGCTAGGGACAACATCCCTGCCCATCCTGGCTAATAGCCATCGATGGACCTATCCTCGATGGATTTATCTAGTTCTTTTTTGAACCCTGTTATAGTCTTGTCCTTCACAACATACTCTGGCAAAGAGTTCCACAGGTTGACTGTGTGTTGTGTGAAAAAGGGCTTCCTTTTGTCACCTGCTGTCTATTAATTTCATTGGGTGACCCCCTAGTTCTTGTGTTATGAGAAGGAGTAAATAACACTTCCTTAATTACTTTTGCCACACCAGTCATCATTTTATAGACCTCTATCATATTCTCCCCCCACCCCCCTTATTCGTCTCTTTTCCAAGCTGAAAAGTCCCAGTCTTATTAATCTCTTCTCGTATGGAAGCCATTCCATACTCCTAATCATTTTTGTTGCCCTTTTCTGAACCTTTTCCAATTCCAATATATCTTTTTTGAGGTGGGGCGACCACATCTGTATGCAATATTCAAGATGTTGGCATACCATGGATTTATGGAGAGACAATATGATATTTTCTGTCTTATTATCCCTTTCTTAATGATTCCTAACATTCTGTTCTCTTTTTTGACTGCCGCTGTACATTGAGCAGATGTTTTTAGAGAACTATCCACAGTGACTCCAAGATCTCTTTCTTGAGTGGTAACAGCTAATTTAGACCCCATCATTTTATATGTATAGTTGGGGTTCTGTTTTCCAATGTGCATTACTTTGCATTTATCAGTCCTTACTTTCTTTGCTCATGTGGCCAACAAAATTGCTTCTAGTGCCGGTAAGAAGAGTGGGTTTTTTCGATGGTAGTTTTTCTGCTTGGATCTGGACTTCTACTAGCCATCAGATGCTGTTTTTTTCTGTCAAAGAATGCTAGTAAGTTTATCTACCTGTTGGGCTGGATTTGAAGTGGTGATCTAGAGAGAGGCTCTACATCCTGTTTCCAGCCCACTGAGCCATGCAGTCCTCCATTTCACTTGAATAAGTGGAAGGATATTCCAACTGTAGTTGCTGTAGAAATGTCATGACCCGCATGTATTTATAAAAGTGCTTATGTTTGTGTACCATCTTGTGGAGTTAGCTTAATGGAGTGGAGTCAGTGTTTCTTCATGGGCACTTAGTGTTGTGCAGGTATTTTGGTTACATATTTTTTGTCCTGCAAAGTGGTAGCCAGAGGGGGTAGGACCACTAAATTTTTTTTGCTTGTGTATTGAAATAACCCGTACTGTATTTTCCCTCTACTAGTTGTGTGTGTAAACAAAAAAAGGGGTTTGTGGTTAAACCTGTCTTTCCTCAGCTTTGATGATACAGATATTGATCTTTTTCTAAAGATCAATCCTAGAGGCATTTTGGGACTCTGTGGGCCCAGTCTTTGGGAATAATAAACAGTTCATAGTAATCTTAAACCTTGAAACCGTTCTGCTATCCTCTGTCTCTTGACTTCTTGCTGTGTGTCTGTGTCATAGGAGTTGCTTTACATTTTAATTACTGGTTAATTCTGCCTAGACCAAGTTCTCTACTCCTATGCATACAGGTGGTGAACATGCAGCCTGAACCTTTTTGAGAATTTCCTGGAAATCTTTGATTTCCCCTTTTATCTCCCATGTTTTAATAACCCATCCTTTTACTGAGTATGTGCTCTCCTTTGATGGGGGAGTGTGCCTTCATCTCAGAGATTTTAAATATGTATCCAGCATTCTGTGTGAACTGAAAGTCCATCTGTGCCATGTTTTCTCTTTCTGTCTAAACACTCCCAAACCCTTTACCAAAAGAGTATATAGGCCACAAAATCAGTACTGTTTTTCTCTTGCCAGAGCAGTTTCTTTTGTTTAACTAACATTTTATAACGCTGCTTCTCCAGGGCAGGCTGATGTTTGGAAATATCTTACTAAAACTGAGCTCTTATTGGTCGACACTCTGTCTGAGATATATAGGCAGGATTTACCTGCCCACCAGTCAAACATCAGTTTGCACTAATGTAGCAAAGTCACGAAAAATAATTAGCAGGTAAGCAATTATTCTGTTGGATAACTAGGAGAAGCAACTTTCTAGTCTTGTTTGTATCGCCTACGTTATCAGGCAGATCAGAACTTCAGACTTCTGTAAGCTAAGGTACAGAAAATGAGCCTTTACTTTAACATTTATTTATTATGGTGCTATATAAATGCTTAATCATTTTATTTAATATTTGTGTATATCGCCAAATGTAGAGATATGCATGGTGTTTTAATAGTTGAACAGAAATCTAGTTGGCTTTGTTAAAATACTTCAATTTGCTTTGGCTCTTATTTTAGTAAACAAAATTTAAATTTATATTTAGTCCATTGATGACTTCAGAGTATCTGCATTCTGGTTCCGCCACTTTTGGGCCACTAGTTCTAGGGCAGGTTTTGCTGCTGCATTACTTATATCTTGGAAATGTAGAGTTAAGTTTGGAGTCATCCGAAAACAATATTACAACATCGAGTTGATCTGAAATGCCTGTCTGAGGCCCATCAACATAAATGAGAGTTGGGTGTTCTTGCTACTGACCAAAGTTAACAAAAAACAGACTATCTTGTCTTGATGTGCACAGATCCTGCAGTTATGATATGGAATTGAAAATGAGAAAGCGATTCTCTTGTTGGAATTTATTATTGGTGAGAGAAAACAGTGAATTGAAGTCCTGCATCCATTGATTTTTAACTTTTGTGGACTGCCAGTACATAGTGTGTCTGCATAGTTCTTTGGTCACTGACACTTTATTATAGAAATAAGTGATCGCTTATTCTCCTGAAAGGGAACCTCTGAATGTGGATTAGCCCTGCATCCACCCTTTAGAAGACAGATAATAAAGTTTTAGGAATTAATGTAAGCCCTTAATGATCTGCATAGGGTTTAGTGAGAACACAGATATTGGAAATCTGTCTGATACTGGGTAATTCTGAGTTCAACTGACAATGCCACTCCAGTGCAATCTTCCCATTTTCTCTCCCATCCCCTTTCATCTTAGCCATGTTCCCTCCCACACATTTTTCAGGATGAGTGGGGTTGTTCAGAGCTTGTCCAACGAGGACAGCTTAGATCAGAGAGAGAAGTTCCCTGACTAACAGGCTCAGGGAAGATATTTCAGACAGAAGGAGTATCATAGGAAATTTGCATGTGTTTGGGCAGGGAAAAATACAAAGTAGGCATACAAGGAAGCCGCAATGAAAGTAACAGGCTCTCCTCCTCTTACCCCACTACAGAAGTACCAGTACCCTGTGTTTATATCTACTTTTCAGTGACAAATTTCTGAGCAAAATAATCTGCATCATGAGCAGGGAGAATGAATAGTTGTACGTTTCTCAGAGTAGCTGATGCAATGAATTAGCAGACTTGGCTTTCTTCTCTGAAGGCAGAAATTCAAATGCCACTTAGATCAAATTTGAAGAAGGGTTTTATGGCTCCATCCACTTTCTAGTGGTCACTTATCCATATCACTAATCAGCCTGATTCAGTCTGTGCTCAAGAGTATCTAAAACTAACGTAACAGTTTATACCTTGGGTCAGAGCTGGGATTTATTGGCAATGCTGAGGTGAGGAAGTTTGCAATAGACTGGACTATACAGTGAAGGACCAATAATGAAAACCCATTTCTCAATTTTAAGTGTGGGTGGAGTTATCACCTATATTTTTCTTGCTTTATCTTTCTGTAGAGTTGCTACCGTTTATTTAGTGGCACAGACCTTATAAGGTCTGGAAACCAACATTAACATATGATTAATTTTTATTTTAAATCAGATCCTTAAGGTAGTTTGTCTTAGTTGTGTGCCTTTTAATATAATCATGTTGTTGACATTTGATTAAATGAGTGAACTTGAATTTCAATAAGCTCATTGAGGTAGCTTCACAAGGTTAAAGGTATTTTTTAATTGCTAACAGTTTGGTAAATATCTATAAAATTCTATTAATTACGATTCTTTTCAGTCTCCCATAGTTTGTAACTTTACACAATATTCTGGGGGTCACTTCTAATTGGGATCGTAAATCCCTACTCTCTCTCAAACCAATTAACACTCACCAGTTCGTGTATGTGACAGAATCAGCGGGGTACAACCTGGAACTGTGGGACCGCTGTGCCTCCTTAACTCTCCATCCTGGGTCGTCGTCTCACAAAGCTATGCCAGTGACAAGCAGCAAACCCCTCCAGGCACTGAGATCACTCAGCCATCAGCATGTGGAGCCACACACCCAGCTAAATTGCATGAATGCTCCCTGAGCCACTCATGAATCATACAGAGAGAGGCCCCAGCCAGTCACTCCAGCCCCCAGCCTTGCACCCTGAAAATATACCTTCTTAACTGCTCAAGACTTCCTTGGATAGTGCAAGCTCATTAATTAGTTTGCCACTTCTTCAAAGGAAAGTGGATATGCACCAGCCTTTGTAATCTGAGCAGAGATTTCCCAAGCACTTTAACCCAAAACACATTGTTTTAGATAAAATATAAAACAGATTTATTAACTACAGAAAAATATATTTTAAGTGATTATAAGTAGCAGGCATAGAGATCAGAGTTGGTTACTTAAGAAATAAAAATAAATTTGCAACCTAAATTCTGCAGACTAAGCAAGATTTGAATCAAGTAGTGTCTCACCCTAATGTTACAGGCAGCTCACAGTTTTCAATACCATTACTCACACTGATCTCCCTTCCAGCTTGGGACCAATCTCCGTACTTCAAAGTCTTTGTCTTCCAGATGATCTTCCAGGTTGGGGGAGGAAGTGGCCGAGTGATGTCACTGTCCTTCGTTTATGCTTTCTTCCAGCTGCTAGAAAGATCTTTGTCCAGAGTTGAAGGTTGGGCAGTCCCCATTGTGTAAGTGCCCTCTTCTAAGGAGCCTCTGGGAGAGTGGATTCTTCTGGATGGGCCATTAATGCCTGTCTGGCCAGTGATAGCTGTTCCTTCCTTGCAACTGAAAGGCTGACTGTGGGCATTTCCCAACCTCATAACATATTTCAGTAACACATATAGCAATACTGTACTTCATAACTTCACATACAGTTCAACAGATCAAGACTTTTAAAATGATACCTCACAAGGCATGCATTGTACAAAATATATAATCATATGATGATGGTGAATATGGGGGTCCAGGGTGCTACTTTGAGGTACAGAGCATTACAATGTAATAACAGTTTTGTTAGAAATTTATCCTTATTTTAACCCTGATTCTATAGGTAAGGTTTTTTAATCTGTAACCCAGCAAAGCTAAAGCTAGTGGCAGAATTTCACTTCGTTTTTTCTTTAACTGAGACAGCTACAATTTGAGTATCTTGTTACTTAATGTGTACATACAATGTTTAAGCTCTGTAGCAACTTCTTCTGATACAAAATACCCTTTGTGTGTAAAGGGTTCTTACAGCCCAAACTTGATTACTGTATGCTCATGTGTGAGATGAAGTTATCCAAGGTGGAACTGTATCTGTAATGGATCATCCTGGGTGGTAAGAGGTAGAAAGACAGATGCAGAGGGCAGGTGTGAAAAATAAATGACCATCCTCCTCATCCCCCCACAAAAGAAAGTAACCAAACCCCTTCAGCTCAAGGCTTTTCATGCCTGAATAGTTAGAACTTGTCCAGTCCTGCCAGAAGAGCTAAAGACAGCCCTTTACTGTTTCTCCTCTCTGGGGAGCTGCAGAGAGAAACAACAACTATGACTGAGCTCAGTTGAGAGCTGACATGTTGCACCATGTTGAAAAATATTTCTTTCAACGAGCTCAGCCTGTTGGAATGAGTGTGGTCATTAACTCCATGGGACAATCTCACAGGAACTGTACCTTCCTTCTTCAGTAGTATGGTACCAGTTCTAAATGATCTTTGGGAAAGTATTTTTGTAGATTTCTTAATTGAGAAACTATTTTAAAAATCCGATTACAAGTATATAGAATTATGTGCACACACATCCACCTACAAAGATGTTGGGGTTGTTTGTTTGTTTGTTTGTTTGTTTGCATTTCCAAATATTCCATTTAATCAGGCTAACAATTTGACTAGTTGCAGTTGACGTAATTAGTGTTTTAAACAAAAGTCTCATTCAGCAGCAATTTTTGTACTTTGTACAATAGAAGCGTGAGGAAAAGCTGAACACTAGCCCTGCCCACTATCAAAATTCAATAATAGAATAGTCTTGCAGTCATCCTTAGTTTGCTACAGTTCAGTAGGATGGATTTTTATCTTCTATAGCAGATCTAGAAACGAGATTAAAGAACATACATAGTAACCAAAAGAAACTCTTATAATAAGTTATATAAAAGCAGCACATTTAAAGTTTCTTTCTGGGCAGGATTGTCTTCAGACTATTAAATCTGTTTAAACACAGTCCTCATGTCCCGTTATATAGCCACTCTTCTCTGAACTGGAGGTGATAATGCATTGTGTATTAGCATTCTGAAACCTGGCCTCCTAATGCTCTAGCTAAAATTGAAGTCTTCCCTCAAGTTTGTGACAGAAAGATGTGGTAGGTAGGAATGATTGTTGCTGGCTTTGTCTGCATCTCTAATGTTTTTGCCTTACAATAGATTTTCTGCAGGCTAGTGTAATACTCAAAACTTGTGTGATGTGATCGTTGCTTGTAGAAGAAAAAGACAACGGAAAAAGCCGAAGAAAAACAGCTGCAGTACAAAGACAAACCAGTCTAAACTCTGCTACCCTTTGCAAACAGCTGTCTGTCTGCATTTGTATGTCTTGAGTTATAGAGCAAAAAAGGTCTGTCACTGCTAAAGCCAGGTTGCCATGGTGAAATTATTCCCTGCTATTAAAGCGTGATTCTACTTGACTTTGTAAATGGCATTGTGAAATTCCATATTTAGGATGCCTCAAAGATTTCCTGATCAAATTTGCTCAGCTTACAAGTAAAAAAAGCTAGTTTTTCTAACTGCCAGCCCTATAAACTCATCTGGGGTTCTGAGAGTCCAACTGAATCCTTTCTGGTGTGCGCAGTGTCTGCAGTAATAGGTTCTGCCTGCCACATTATCTCCCTGGTTTCACCCATGCATCACCATTGTCTTCAATTTCTATCTTGAAAGAAAACAGGGTTGTATGGAAGTAACCAAGAGCAGAATTTGGTCCTGCAATTAGAGCTCAGTTGTATTGATGATAGATGAACCAAAATAAATCCTTCTCGCCCCCCCCCCCCCATATATGTTGGCTCTGCAAGACAGTAGGGGTGGAAAAATAGCAAAGCTTGTTTTAGTCATCAGATACGTCTGAATACACACAGACAGGGAGCAGATTCTTCTAAGATTACACACTTTTTAGAGCAGAACTTTTCTATAAATGTTAAGGGTTGCTGCAATCTGGAGATATTTGCTTTCCCAAAAGCATGGGGGACTAAAACACCTCTTTTCCAGCCAAGTCTTCATACAGGTCTTTTGCACAAGCTTGTCTCTGCGCTTTGAAAGTTCAGTACTCCTGTTGCAGGAGGCTTCCTATCTGCAGTCTGTAACTCAACCAGTTTGTGCCTCTCTGTTGTTACTCACTTTGTGTCAGTTGAAAACCTCTCCTTACCCTTGCCTGAATCTCTGTTTCTCTCCCTATTTCATTTAACTTTGCAGTTGTATTAATTCTGTAAAGCATTTTGGGAAAGCTGGGAAAGACACTATACAAAATAAAATTACAATTGTATTTTGTTGCCATAAGACACTGCTTATTCTTACAACAATGAGTCTCTTCTACTCGGAGTGAAGCTTTTTCTGTAGTAGAGGATAAAAGGATAATTACTTTTTGTCCAATTTTTTTCTTCTCCCTCAGAGTAAGTCAAGGACATTGCGGTTTGTGTAGATTTTTACAGGTTAACCTGTGCTAAGTTGCGTGGGTGCCAGTCACTAGCTTACACAAGTGCCGCACATCTACATTAGGGCTGTGCACCCATGTAGCTACACTGGTGCAAAAATCCCCAGTGCGGACACGTCCGCTGACTTTTTTGTTTTGTTTTGTTCCAGTAGACATGTAAGAGGTCAGCACTCCTGTTTCATATCCCATTATAAAACATTAGTAGATGCAAGGTGACCCCTACCTTCCCTCTCCCTCCCCAAGAAATTTTACCTGCAAGATCTGACTTTGTTAGGCATACATTTCTGTCAAGTTGCAAGCTGGGTAAATTTCAGCTCACATTTTTGAGGGTGAAGAGGAGTGGGTCGGTATTTGATGTTAATGAGAGTGGTTCTTCTGCATGGGAGTTAGATACAGTAACATTCTAAGGTCTTGTCTACACTGCCACTTTACAGCGCTGCAACTTTCTCGTGCAGGGGTGTGAAAAAAACACCACTCTGAGCACTGAAAGTTTCAGAGCTGTAAAGTGGCAGTGTAGACAGTGCATCAATGCTGGGAGCCGTGCTCCGAGCCCTGGTAGCTACTCCCCTTGTGGAGGTGGGTGCTGCGACTACACAAGCCACGTTAATGCGCTGCTGCAGCAGCGCTTTAACGTTGCTATTGAAGACGTGTCCTTACCGTCTTGCTTTTTAAGGATCTTCGATGGGTTAGGCAGGGTACATGTCCTGGGGACTTCTCACTGAAATGCACTACTTGGTTAGCATTCTGTTTGACAAGACCTGGGACCCTGGAGCTTCCCGGCATTTGTGTTCTAAACTGATGGACTTTTGAGAGGTAAAGACAGTGACACTGCTGAGAAGCTGTGAAGAGCTATCCAGGACAAAATTCTCCACTGTGCTGTGCCTGATTTGCGCCAGTGGTGTGGCATAAAGTGATAGTCCCATAGCAGACTATCATTCTAGTGTAGGGCATCTCCGGTGGGGGGGAAGGTCCAAGTAGCGGGGCATATGCACACACAGCTCATGAATGTAGCTGGCGTAATCAGGACTTTCCTGAACCTTGTGCCTTTCCGTTGGGATCAGCAAGGTACACAGGTGGCCCAGGAGGCGTTAAGCCACCTTGTAGCCAGGGTGCCCCTCAAACTGATGGGCTGAGCTCCTATGCATGATAAGGCCAAGTATCTTGAGACTGTTATTTCCTGTTATACAGAACTAAAAGTCAGCTGCACTGTATTTCTTAAGGGGAAAAGATAATATTTTACTTATTAGATACTTGAAAAAAATTATTGGGAGTGAGAAACTACAAATCTTGCATTCCTGGCAAGTCACATTCAGCTACCTTTTGAAAAAAGGCATTAATATGATGATTTTGGGGTGGTCAGGAACTGGTACTATTTTTGATTTTTTTTTATCCTTTTTCATTCTATTTTAGGGAAGTTAATTCAGATAAGTTTATTGTTTATAACACTATTCCATCTGTGACCTATTGCGTTTACCTTATATATACACACAGGTAATGATAGCTCTGTGCAGAGAGCTCTTGAGAATGGTTCAAGGATTTGGAAGAGCAGTAGCCCTCTTACTTACCCAATGCCTGAATTATCAGAAGGTTTTTTTGTAGTAGATGATCTTAGTTTTAGTTAAACAGATTGCACTGCAAAATATCCTTCAGGATAAGGATCCTGCTGAACCCTCATGTTTATGCCTGTTGGTTCAGGCATATGAAGGCTTACTGGTTCCCTGAGGAGTTAACTATGGGTTAGTGGATAGAGTCATAGATGTTGGAAAAGGAGCATTTAAAATTAGTACAGCAGAGCTACGTCATTGAGGCCATGTAGAATGCTTTTGTTGGGTTGGACAGTTTCCTACATTTTAAGCTGTTGAAAATGGTTGCGTCTGTATTTCAGCACTGCCTCCTGGAAATATATCCACAAAAATGTTCTGTTCTTCCAGCTGATCTTCCTTTCCTCACCTATGCACACAACTCCCTCTTCAGCCTCTTCTCCCCCGCCCGCCCCCCCAAAAAAAAGAGAGAGAGAGAGAGAGAGAATGAATTGATTGAAGGGGGACCACGGAAGAATGACTTGGGGATTATACAGTCAAAAAGAGTCATCAAAGATAACGGAAAGTTAGCTGCATTCTCTAGTTTTGTGGGGAGGGGTACTGGTGGATAGGAGCTCAGGAAGAAAAACTCTAGTTCAGTATGTTTTACCACAAGAATGCACTCTGCATATTCCTCTAGCATTAACTGAACTTTCTGCAAGCTCCTCCTTGCTTTTGTAGTCATTCTTCCTAGTAGTATACCAATGGAGACAGCTGGGAATACCAGGCAGGAGAAGGAGTAGTACCAGAACCTGGACACCAACGAAGACTTATACAGTAATTGAGTCTCTTCTGTCAATAGACAGCTGTTCTGATAGGCAGTTATATTTGGCTTGCCAGGAGCACGTAACCACTTTGAGCAAGCAATGTGATAAGCACTTGTCTACTTATTTCCTTTTTTTGTGTGTTAAAAGCAGGGGGAAAGAGCAAACAGGACTGGGAAATTCTGCTGTACCAATATATACAATGTGTACCAGATGCACCCTGTTCCTCTTGCTTCCCAGGTGAGGCCAGCTGGAGCTTAATTTGGTCTTAAATCTGTCTATAGAATGTTTATACACTTTTTTTTGAGAAACAGCATTATGAAATAGTGTTATGGCACTTGTCATCCTTAGCATGCTTGCCATGCCTTGGCACCGGCTGTTTACAGCATAGCACCCGGAGGCTAAGTAAA
This sequence comes from Terrapene triunguis, assembly GCF_002925995.2. Taxonomy (NCBI): domain Eukaryota; kingdom Metazoa; phylum Chordata; order Testudines; family Emydidae; genus Terrapene; species Terrapene triunguis. The sequence continues at coordinate 2,765,438 of NW_020664522.1, read as the reverse complement.
GATTGCCTTTTAAGGTAAAGAGACGCTATGAGAATATGAAAGAAAAAAGTTTCCCTGGCATGCAGGGAACATTCTTCCTTCCTCCTCCTCCTCTTAAATAAACTATTAGTAACTTTTAAAAACAGAACAAAAATGAAAAAGCAAGGCCAGGGATGCTGCCAAAGACATTTTATTCTGCGCAGCCCCCTTAGAGCTACACTGTAACTGGATTCTGGAAATGACCCAGGATGGGAGAAGAGAAGAATGAAACTCTGAGGTGGGGTCTGTCGGAGGGCTAGAAAGGGAGGAAAACATAATAGACACTGGGCAAAAAGACTGTCTCCTTCCCTTCCTGATGTCCCATGGAAATAATCTGACCACAACAGTCTACGAACAAGTTGGCTGTGTTGTAATGGAATCTAGGCTTACTTTGTAATGATAATTTATACAGCCCTTCTATACGGATGCTCTTCCTTTCCTTTCTTTTGTTTTCCTTTCCAACCTTGAAAATATGCATATTTCCAGACTTCGGTTGATATGCTGGATCTAGCACCATATAGTGTCTTTCTCGTTGGAGTGGCACTGACTCTAGATAATACAGGCTATGATACTGCAGAAAAACTTAGCCTTTTAAAATCTACACTTGAAATGCAAAGCCAAATATTACCAACTGTGACAGGACTAGAGCCCTGATACACAATATAGCACAGCCCAAAGCAAAGGGAGGTTGCAGCTGCCACTTTGGCATCCTGGCAGATGATGAAACCATACATAGTATATGTCCATGCTCTCGTCTGCTATCCTGTGGGGGGAGGAGGAGGAAGGGAGAAGCAGTATCTTAGGTTTTCATTATTGATAGGTAATGATTTTGTAGGGAGAGGGAAACATGAGGATCATCTCAGACTGTTCTCAAGGGCGGTCAGAGTTAGCGGGTGTACTTTGCCTCTTCAAATGCAGCCCAGCATTGACAATTGCCTTGCCTACCATAGAGGTAAGTTTTTGTTGTTTTAAGCCTTTGATTATCAGGGAGCTGTCTTAAGGCGTGAGAATTCCAACCCCCCCCCTCCCCGCCCCATACTTAACTAAAATAAGAAGTGTTGTTTTTTTTAAGTGGGGGGGGGGGAGGGGTAGATGGAGATTGTGGTTTGGTGGGAAGAGGGGAGAGGTAGGGGGAAGGAAGGGCTGAGAGTGGGAAAGCAGCCACCTCTGTCCTGTAAAAACATCAGTGCTGTTTGCTGCCTCATTGTTCTTGATGGGAGTTCCTTGCCTAGAACTTAAATGGAAGTCATAAATGTTAGGTCATAAACTGTTTCCTTCCTTCTGTGAACAGATTCAAAACTCTGACACTTAGGCAGAATAACCCTAAGTAGAAATTAACTGATAACTGATTTCCAGTAGAGGAGCCTGGGGCTTTCAATTTTTAATTAATCCCTCATTGATTATGCTGATTATGGGGAAAAGGATAATGGTAATGAAGAAATCTATTAATGGTTAATTTACATTTCCCCATAAAGCCTTGGACTTTCTCATGGATGGCTGAAATCTCTGGTGTTGTCTTCTGCGAAGAGAGCACATAGAAGCATGAGATTTTTCTTCAAGTTGTTTATACTCGCTTTCGCTTTTCACCCACCTCCCATTTGATTTATTACACAGAAGGGAGGTGAAGAGAGAAGCTGAAATTAAAACATCCAACAAAATTGTCTTCTTGAATTGCATCCCTTTTGAGCTCTCTTCCCTGCAAAGCATCAAACATGAAGGAATTCAAGGCCTAGAAGATATGCTTAAAATATTGGCTCACTGCCTGTATAATTCCACATTAGCTCATGTTTTAAGAGGCCAATTTGTGTCTTTGGAGACTACTGAAAAGGTAGCATCTGACAAGAATGCTTCACACTATAATTTTATCAGTGGATGTTAAAAAAATTCTAGATGTGTATTCATTCCTTTTTCTTTTTGAAATCTCAAGAATAAAATCCAGGCAAACATGTTTTGGCAGTGTCTGGGCTTATGACATCAATATGTACAGTAGTATGGCAGGGAATGTGTGCAGGTGTAAGGCATTGTAGCATTTCTGGGTTGCTGGGTTTGTAAATCACCCACTGAATTGTTCCAGTTTGAAACACAGCATTTAAATCCACATGTGCATTTCTTAACAATTTTCAAAACATTCAATATTTTGAAAATATGCAGACTTTGGGAATTAGTATTTTGGACTACTTTATAAGTAGCTAAATAGATAACTTCAAATAACTTCTTTGATTCATTTGTTTTCAAAATGAAATGTAGTAAATTTTATATGGGTATCTTTTTGTTTTTAAAAATTGATAAACATTAAGCTTTTGGAAAGATTTTTTTTATTAAATTTGCTCAGTAAAGGTTTTTTCTATGCTATTTTTATATCCATTTTTTAAAGTTTGAGTGCACTTAATTTAAAAAATTGCACATTCAGACCACTAAAGCCAAGTGGTCCCAATGTAAGGGAGGTGCTTTGCCCTGAATCTCCTGTTTTTTGTTAGGATTTATCACTGCAAAACCTTAATCTTGGATGTTGCCTGAGATCATGATTTAGCCATTTTAAAAAGTATCTATAAATTACTAGCTACTGTGACGTTGTGCAGTCTATATGGTTTTATAAAAACATGATAATAAATGAATATAATGTAACTGGAATATGCTTCATGCAAAAGGTCTCTTGTAAGGTATCATTACAAAGCTTATAATCTACTGAGTGTGATCATCCTATTTGTATAAATGTACCACTCTTGTATCTGAGCCTAGAAATATGAAATATAACTCTGAGGGCCTATTGTAATTATGCAAAGTGTGGGCCATTAATGGTGGTTTGGAATCTTAATGACTCCCATTGTCTGCAGATGGCTGTGTTTACCTGTGAGTCTTCCTGTATATGTGTGTGCTGGCAAGTGGGTAATGAAGTCTTGCGGTGACATGTGATCATGTCACCTGAACTGGAATCCATCTTTAACCTGGTGCTTTTCCGGGGGGCGGGGAGGGAATGGAAACCCAGAGGGACAAAGGGTTCCCGCCTTATGCAAAAGGTATATAAAGGGGTGGAAGAGAACAGAGGAGGGGAGGAGCCATCATGAAGAATCCCCTAGCTATCACCTGAGCTGGAACAAGAGCTGTACCAGGGGAAAGAATTGTGCCCAGGCCTGGAAGGTGTCCAGTCTGAGAAAAAACTTACTGAAGCATCTCTGAGGGTGAGATTATCTGTATTCAGTTTGATTAGACATAGATTTGCGCATTTTATTTTATTTTGCTTGGTGACTTACTTTGTTCTGTCTGTTACTACTTGGAACCACTTAAATCCTACTTTCTGTATTTAATAAAATCACTTTTTTCCTTATTAATTAACTCAGAGTATGTATTAATACCTGGGGGAGCAAACAACTGTGCATATCTCTCTATCAGTGTTATAGAGGGCGAACAATTTGAGTTTACCCTGTATAAGCTTTATACAGGGTAAAACGGATTTATTTGGGTTTAGACCCCATTGGGAGTTGGGCATCTGAGTGCTAAAGACAAGCACACTTCTGTGAGCTGTTTTCAGGTAAACTTGCAGCTTTGGGGCAAGTAATTCAGACCCTGGGTCTGTGCTGGAGCAGACGGGAGTGTCTGGCTCAGCAAGACAGAGTGCTGGAGTCCTGAGCTGGCAGGGAAAACAGGAATAGAAGTAGTCTTGGTACATTAGGTGGCAGCTCCCGAGGGGATTTCTGTGATCCAACCCGTCACAGCTACAAATCAGTATTTCATTGGCCTCAACTCCAGATTCTTAATCCATAGTCTTCCTTTCTCCTTTTCCTGGGGATTTGGGATGGGTTGTGAGTTTTGAGGCTTGGCTAATGGGGAGACAGGAAACCTGGCATAGAATGCTTATCAGACTTGCTATGTCAATTTCCACTGAAGTATCAAACTCTTTTGATTCTTGGGTTGGAATTTTGACGTTGGATTACATTCCTCCAGGGGCGGGAGGGATGGGGGAGACTAAGTGGAGTGTTGCACGCAGGTCTCTGCTCCTTTTCACTGCTTTCTATTATCATCACCTTAGACTTTTTTTTCAAGATTGTGATGCGATGCTGTTAATAAAAACACCTCAGATAGGCAAGCCACTGGTGACTGTGCAAAACTAGTTAATTTGTTGGGAGTGATGAAGCAGATTTTGCCTTTATTAAGTAAATCCAAGTGTTAGATATATTCTGTGAAGTGTCACAACAGCACCTTAGGCCTTGGCTACACTCGGGACTTCACAGCGCTGCCACGGCAGCGCTGTGAAGCGCAAGTGTAGTCGCGCCGCCAGCGCTGCGAGAGAGCTCTCGCAGCGCTGTATGTACTCCACCTCTCCGAGGGGAGTAGCTTGCAGCGCTGCGAGCGAGCATGCAGCACTGCAGGCACTGATTACACTGGCGCTTTACAGCGCTGTACTCGCTGCGCTCAGGGGGGTGTTTTTTCACACCCCTGAGCGCAGCAAGTTGCAGCGCTGTACAGCACCAGTGTAGCCAAGGCCTTAAAAATAGCTACCATGGGTTTGCTGGATAAAACACTCTGGAACAGTGGAATAGTGTGATGCTCAACTTAAACATCAACGTAAACTACTGAATTTGATAAGGAAGTTACTTAGGCCTGGTTTGTGTCACTTAAACTTGTGAAAACCCCATCAACCTGTTTAAATAACTTCAGTTTAACTCAGTAATTTACCAATGCAAGTTACATTGATTTTAAACTAGGTTAAACTGCATCTATGTTGTGGGGTAGGGAGGTTGTATTGGTTTCACTAGATCAGTTTTAAAATGTGAGAAACCGGTGCAACTTTTTAAATAGACAAGCCAGTTTCCACTTGTGAAATAGGGATAATACTTACTTCATATGGTATTGAGGCTAAACAGTTGTTCGGTGCTTTGACCATGCAAAGCTCCAAAGTGGTATTTAGGCCAATGAAGTTATTTGGCTTCTAGTCAAGGAGGATATGAAAGAGGGATGGGGGAGAGAGATGGGGTTTCAGATCTTGATTAACTGAACAGATATAACAAAGACACCTGGGAAATAGCCATTTTTACTAAATCTCTTTAAGAAAAATAAAATGCAGCTAGTTAAAGGAAGTAATCAGTGACCCAGATGGCTTGTCAGTCAGTCGTGGTTGTCCTCTACCTTTTGTTTTTCTAGAAATATCCCAGGGAGGCTTACAGCTAAAATGTTTTTTCAGATGAATACAAAGCAGAGAGTATGGAAGCCCTGCTAGAAGCACAGCTGCAATGACTATATTGTCTGGCTCGAGCTAGTTTACTTAACCTTCTTCTAAAACACTTTACATAGTGACCTCCCTACTGTCTGTGTCCTTTCTTTCTGCGCCCCCCTCCCGCACTCCTTCACAGGCTGATGTGATTTGTGCCTGTGGCATTTTCTTCAACAGAGCTCTTTTCTGATATGACCTTTACTGGGAGCAGTGCGAGGAATTAGTTTGCAGTCTTGCTTTACCTGTGTATAAACACAGCTGAGCTGTTTCCTCAGAGAGAGCAGGGGAGATGTGAACTGATCTCTCATCACAACAGATGAAGAAAAAATGCTTGGATGCTTCATGAAGGATGTTTTCCATTGACATTTAAACACTGATATGGGGCAAATTTTCAGGAAGCCCCCTTAACCGTACCCAAAAACCAACCATCCAGACTTTTATACAAAAGACAAATGCATGTGCGTACTCGGCAGGTGCAGCTAAGGCTTGATAAATGTCGATATCAGAAAAGCTTAATTACAGAGTTCTCTCTGGTCTTTGTCTAGAAGGGCATAGGTTGCAGAATTTGAATCAAGACTTGATTTTTTTTCTCAGTGTTGACACTGCAGTGTAGGACTAGGAGTGCTGCTTTTTGATAGGTGCCATCCTTTTTAAGGTCACATTTTTAAGGAGACATTGGATCAAGCTCTCTAGTGATTACCCAGGTAGACGGTGGATTCTGTGATGTTCCTTGAACACAGTGGTATTAATTCCAGTGTCCTGGTTATCACCCTTCCTCTATTTTAAGTAGCTTCTAACAGCGAAGCTGCTCATATTTGTCGGTAGATACCACTGTCAGCGTGTTTTTCTTCAGCTGAGAGAATGCTCTGGGATATCTTGAAAGAGGCTACATAAACCATTTTTTTCTTATTTATGTGGCTTTTTTATATTAAATCGAGAATGTGGAAAGGGCTTCTGGACATATGCTTTTTATAACCTATAAAAAGCATGAAAAATATTTCATCAAGAGCCTTTGGAAATGTTTCATAGTGAGTGTTTTCCTAGAAGCAGCCTCTCAGCTGAAGTAACTGTAAACTTGATTGAAGGATTGGGGTAGAAAGGAGGAGGTAACTTTTTAACCTATATTTGTAGGTAACTATATTTATCAACATTAAATTAATGTATGGGCCTCAGTTTTTCCAGTTTATTTGGAAAGTAGTACCAACATCTGTGCTCTTACTCAAGTGTGATCACCTTTTAAAAATGTTTCTGTAATGTTGTGGCATGGTGCAGTGAACATAAACATGTAAAATACTTAGTACTGGCTATCATCGTCCACACTAGAGCCAGCACTTTGCACCTGGGAATCTGGGGTTCATGAAAACAATTAATTCAGCTTTGGTTGCTAGGTTGGAGCGTTGCTTTGCAATTTCACAAGCTTGATCAGTCCAGCACTTGATGTTCTTAAGATTCTCTTGAGTCTAATTATTGTGCACTACAATATTTTTTATTATATATCACTATTACCAATACACACTGAAAACTCACTGGTAGAAACAATTTTTATGGTGGTTCTTCAACACTGCATCGATGCAGCTATGCCCCTGTAGCACGTCTAGTGAAGACATGCTATGTCAACAGGAGAATGCTCTACCGTCAGCATAATTACTCCCATCTCAACGAGAGGTGGAAGCTATATCGGCGGGAGAGCATTTCCCACTGTCGTAGCTTGGTGTAGACACCGCTTTAAGTCGATGTAACATACATCACTCGAGGGTGGCTTTTTCACACCCCTGCATGACGTAAGTTGCATCGACTTAAGCGGTAGTGTAGACAAGCCCTCAGTAGCTAAACGAGGTGAGCAAAATTTTTCCTACTGCCAGTTGAAGTTTGATATTCAAGTGTCTTGGTGATATGAATAAACCTTCATATTTTGTGATCATGTATCTATTTGGCCAGTGGGACATTGTCCTCAACTTAATATTTTTGAGAAGGGGACTAAAATATTGGAAAGGGAACTAATTCTCCTTCAGGAAGTTAATCTTCATGGTACTGGAGATCTAAACTGGGCATTTTGTAGAGGGATTTGGCGCCCATTGTGATGTCTCGATGCTGCAATGACACAAAATGGTCGCATGGTCAGCAGCATAAAACGGCTGTTCCTATGCAGAGGTAAGCTTTTTTTTTAAGATGGGGCATAGCCATTTGTGTGCAGAAACGATGTTCAGAAACTTGCAGACTCAGTGAAAGTAAATTGTTCTGTACTGAAACTGGGGAGAGGCATTGGATGAGGATGAAGTTGGAACAACCCACTTACTCACTGAAAAGCTGACTCCGCACATCTGGCTTTCTCCTGTGGTTCCCGCCAGTAGCCTGTCTGCACGACAGGCCAGCTTTGACCTCTTAATCCCTCTTTCCCCCCTCCTCCTTCCCATGGAAGGTTGCTCTTGCCTGATGTGGCATAGCATCATTCTTCCATGTCTTAGGCATTTGATGTAGCACTATCCTACAGAAGAGACAGGAGTCAGATTCTCTTCTCCCTCAGAGCATTGTTTTACACTAATCTCAGCCAATAGCAATTTAGTGAAACTTTTCACGCCAGCCTCTCTGGGATGAGGACATTAAATGCACCTTGCTGCTTTTTGCTCCAGTTTTAAACTGGTTTCAGTTTTGAAAACACCACCTATCTGTTGTTCTAAATGCCCTGAACCATCCCAAAACATGATTTTATTTTGCATGTATGGTAATTTCCATTGAGACCCTCTGCACCTGTAAAGGTGCAGGACAGAATCTGCCTACGTTGGTTTGAGCAGTGGCAGGGTGATGTAGGTCTCTGCTTGGAATGGAGCAATTCAGTGGCCTTGAGTGCTTTGGGTTAGCTAGGGGCTAAGTACATAGTTTCAACTGGATTTATACTGTTTACTGCCAGGATAAACTGGTTCCAAGTCTGAGTGTAGCATTCCTGCAAAAGAAAGGTCGAACAGGCTGCTTCATCTGTTTACAGTCAAGATACTTTGATTAAAACCAAAGACTGACTCCTGAAAAAGATTTTCTTCTGGTGTTACGATAGTTTTTCAATGATGAACACTTCAAGTTCTGAGAAAATTCTGGTAGAACTAGAGACAAAGCATCCAAGTATACCTTGCATAAGTCGGTTTGTGTCTCAAAGCAGCAAATGCATCTTTCCTGAACCTTTCTCATGTCTAGAGCTCAACATTATACTTCGAAGTTCACTGCAACTGCAGGGATGAAGGCAAGAGTTACGTTATCAAACCCAGAGTTGTTCTAACTTTACAGCCCTCCAGAGTTATACCTCTGTCCACTGTAAAACGTAGGATTTTAACATGAAGAAAATGTATCCAAGTTGACACACAATGTCCCCTGCCTGGGAAGTAGTTTGAAGAATTAGTTTGTAGGCCAGGTTCTGTTTGTTAGACAAACTCAGGAGAGAAGTTTTGCAGATTTTTTTAAGCTTAGTTTGAATTCAGTGTTCTGAACAACGGGAAGGCAGGGGCTGAGTGAGGTGAGAAGCAGTATAATAAATCAGCCAGTCTTTGTATAGCTGGTTTTTAGTTTACTTTCATGGGCCATTCCTACTAGTTAAAACATGTTTGGGGTTACAAAAGTCCTCTTTCACAGCCATTTCATTAACCCTTACATTACTGTAGTTAGACCAAGTGTGACCTTCCCCTAACTGGCACTTACTATGAGATTTCTGTGCATCTGTGGCTTGTAAATACACTACATGTAAAATGTACAAATAGACAAGATGAGGCGTCCTCTGCAGCCTTGAAGATCTCTGATTTTTTTCTCTCTTCCTTACAACTGTCTTACTCAAGACTTTGCATGTTGTCTGCCTTCCTTCTGGCCAGTAAGGGGGGGGGGGGGGAGATAATGGGGGGGGGAGACAACTCTTCAATGTAAAGTCAGCATAGAGCAGGATTTCTCAAACTTCATTGCCACAATCCCCTTCTGACAACAAAAATTACTTCATGACCCACAGAAGTGGGACCGAAGTCCGAGCCCCACCGCCCTGGGGTGTGCAAAGCTTGAGGGCTTCAGCTCTGGGCAGTGGGGGAATTTAACCTGAGCCCTGCTGCCCAGGGCTGAAACCAAAGCCTGAGCCGCACCACCCAGGGATGAAGCCCTCGGGCTTCAGCTTCAGCCCTAGGCAGTGGGGCTCGGACTTCGGCTTCAGCCCCAGGCCACAGCAAGTCTAACACCAGCCCTGGCGACCCAATTAAAACAGGGTCGTGACCCACAGTTTGAGAACTGCTGGCACAGAGTAATATGAGGCACTCTTACATTGGCCTCCTAGTTTCTACCATCCCCGGGAGCAAGAGACCAGAAATCAAATCCAGGTCTCCCATACAACAGTGCAGAACACTGACTCACTGGTTTGGGCCACGTGAGTGTTTAAAAATGCTTTGAGGGGGTAGACTTAGAGTACCTAAGGAGTTAGATCCTGATAGTCATACATCTTTTGACGGAGGAAGGTTCATACTCCTCATTCAGGTTTTACTGAACCTTCAAGTGCCCTTTCTAGGAAGGATGTGTCTGATCCTTTGCAGCCATAATTACAGTTTACATACATCACAGACGGGCACTGTTTAAAGATTCTTTTGAAGTCTATATGCTGTCTGTATACAGCATGACTTCAAGGCCAGGTTTTCTTGGGATAGAATCCAGGCTAATTTCAATAGCACAATTTAAAGCAGTGATCTCCAAAGGTGGAATTGTCTTGCTTTTCTAGATTTGAAAAACATTTTGTCCTAAACCAAGAATGCCTGAGCTAAAATAATCTGAGCATTTGATACCCAACGTTCATGTTCCAGTGCTAAATGTACAATGTCTATTGTACTTGTTCAGCACTAGAATAGTCCCTTCCCCTTCTAGGTAGGTTAGTTTGTCACTGCAGAGACATGGGTGACTCGTAAATAAACAAAAGCTTGACAACATACATTGCTTTTTTGTTTAAAAACCCATCAGGAGCAGTGAGCATGTGGTGGGTCAGCACATTCAAACCATGATTCACTGAAGTCTAGCCACGGGATTATTGGCTTGGGTTGAGACTTACGTCTGCGAACCTTAAGGACAGGTCATAAGGAAAATGGTGGTGACTGGGACAGGCTCAGTTTCTTCTTTGTGAAACTTGATGAGGAAACAACAAGGAGTCCGGTGGCACCTTAAAGACTAACAGATTTATTTGGGCATAAGCTTTCGTGAGATGCATGGAGTGAAAATTACAGATGCAGGCATTATTATACTGACACATGAAGAGAAGGGAGTTAACTCACAAGTGGAGAACCAGTGCTGACGGGGCCAATACAATCAGGGTGGATGTAGTTCACTCCCAATAATTGATGAGGAGGTGTCAATTCCAGGAGAGGAAAAGTTGCTTCTGTAATGAGCCAGCCACTTCCAGTCGCTATTCAAGCCCAAATTAATGGTATTAAGTTTGCAAATGAATTTTAGTTCTGCAGTTCTATCAAACCTTTGCCTACTCTGTCCCCATATCTACTCTAGCGACACCATCAGAGGATGCAATCACATCAGCCACACCATCAGGGACTCATTCACCTGCACATCTACTAATGTGATATATGCCAGCAATGCCCCACTGCCATGTACATTGGCCAAACCGAACAGTATCTACGTAAAAGAATAAATGGACACAAATCGGACATCAGGAATGGTAACATACAAAAGTCAGTAGGAGAACACTTCAATCTTCCTGGACATTCTATAACAGATTTAAAAGTAGCCATACTTGAACTAAAAAAACTTCCGAAACAGACTTCAAAGACAAACTGTAGAACTAAATTTCATTTGCAACTACATCCACCCTGATTGTATTGGCCCTGTCAACACTGGTTCTCCACTTGTGAGGTAACTCCCTTCTCTGCATGTGTCAGTATAACAATGCCTGCATCTGTAATTTTCACTCCATACATTTGAAGAAGTGGGTTTTTTACCCACGAAAGCTTATGTCCAAATAAATCTGTTCGTCTTTAAGGTGCCACCGGACTCCTTGTTGTTTTTGTGGATACAGACTAACACGGCTACCCCCGATACTTGATGAGGAAAAAGGCAAAAATGTGCCATATATGCAGGTCTACATCACCGCTACGTACAGATTTGAATCCGTGTCTAAAAAATGAGATGTCTGTTTTTATCCCAGTCTTTAGTGCATAGTTGCCTGCATAGTAAATGCTCAGTTTCGAACACCAGTTTGTCCCCATTCAGGAAAGGTGCAGAACTGGAGTAGTAAGGAGTGCTGCAGCTCAGGAGTGAGCTACAATATACTGCTAGAGCAGGGTTGGGGAGAGCTTGCAAAGCATTTGCTTGTGCCATTCCCTCGTTACCTCTGAATCTTTTTATTGCTCGTTTCCAACATCTTGTCCCCTGTCCGTCCCCCCACCCGCCTCCATCACAGGTACAAAATACTGCTGCATACAGCAAAGACTGTAGTAATTTTCATTGTAGTAGCTTCTGGAGGCCCCAACCAAGCTCAGTGCCTCCTTGCAAGTTCTTTGGGGCAGTGACAGTCTCTCACTGTGTGTCTTCACAGTATCTTGAGCAATCTAAATAGACAGTGCGAAAGATGTATAAATTAAAACAATCTGAAATTCAAGAAGCATCCAAAAGCTTTCATGATTATATTAACAATTTGTAAAGTCACTAGGTATGGGGCTTTTAATTATGTGGGTTTTATTATTATGCCTTAATAAAAGAAATTGGTGGAAAAAAGCAAAACACTTAAAGGTTGCTTGCTTGCAGTTTTGTAACTCTGAGTTCCTGCAGGGTTGCATGTCTTTTCTTTGCTGGTGCTGATAGTATGCTCCAGGCAAGGCTTCTAACAGCATAGACTCTTTCTCTGTTTGCTAATATTAAAATAAATTAGACCATGTACTACACAAGAGAACACATGCAGTGTACATGAGTGGGGGAGTTTGGATAAACCAGACCATATCAGTATGCTGTGGCTCCTTACCAGGAGTAATGGTAATATTTCTCTCTTTTTCTAATCCTTTGCAGGAAATCCAAGGGAAAACCAAATGGTAAAAAGCCAGTACCAGAAGAGAAGAAACTCTACCTAGAGCCAGAATACACAAAGTTGAGAATTACTGACTTTGAATTCAAGGAGCTAGTGATGTTACCGCGAGAAATAGACCTCAATGAGTGGCTAGCCAGCAATAGTAAGTAGTATGAACACAGCTCACAGCCTGATGCCCATACCCAAAAGGGGCTTTCATTTACATGGTCTCTTTTTACTGGTTTCAACACTAAAAGCCATTGAATGCTTTTGCATGTTTACTGTGCAATGCAGGTCATAATATCTTGAGTGATAACTAAGCTGTGTTTAGCATAAACCAACTGTGCTCTACAGGGTGGAAATGTTATTGCATTTCCCCCTTCTTCTCCCTCTCATTGTGACATTGGTGAGGACATTAAACTTTTTTTGAGGTCTCTTTTTAGGACCATCATTTTCCTTTTGAAGGGTCTGTTAAAACTGCTGGTTCAGTTGGAGGCATTGGTTTTCCAAAAACATTTTTAAGACCCTGACTTGCAGGCAAGTCCCAGTAAAGTTCCTTCGTTTTTATTTTGGGTTTGTTTGTTTTAAAGATAAAACTAAAAGTCTTTTAGCTGGATTTTCTTTCTCTTGCCATCTCCCATTGTAGCCCTTGTAGAGTTATTTTGAATTTTAAAGTTTACTCAAAGATAGTACTCACAGAAGTGGCTGACTAAAGATTATATGCAGGACCGGCTTTAGGAAGTGTGGGGCCCAATTCGAACATTTTCGGCGGGGCCCCGGCAGGGATGACTAACCAAAAAAAAAAACACCCTGTAAAAAAAAACCCTTTAATTTCTTCCATGTATTATTTACTTTCCATAACTATATAAATAATAAAATTATATATTATGTACATTGCATCATATATGCTGTTGATCGGTTATTAATGAGTTCCGTTTCACATGTGTGGGTCCCCGCCACTCCCTGGGGGTGTGCTAGGGTGACCAGATGTCCCGATTTTATTGGGACAGTTCCGAGTTTTGGATCTTTTTCTTATATAGGATCCTATTCTCCCCCCCCCCCCCCCCGGTCCTGATTTTCCACACTTGCTGTCTGGTCACCCTAGGGTGTGCACATGTGTGGGTCCCAGCTGCTTCCTGCCCCCCTCATTGAAGCAGGTGTGCAGGGTTATTGCCCTGGGAACTGCAGGGCACCAGTGGACATGGGTCTGGCTGGAGGTAGGGTCTGGCTGCAGGCAGGGCAAGGGGTGCAGGGCTGGCTGGAGACAGGGGGGTGTGGGGCGGGCTGGCTGGCTTCAGGCAGGGCCGCAGGGGGGTGCGGCAGAGGTTGGCTGCAGGCAGGGCAGGGGGTGCAAGGCTGGTGCGGGAAGGGCAGGGGGTGTGGAGCTGGCTGGCTTCGGGCAGGGCCGCAGGGGGGTGCAGCAGGGGTTGGCTGGAGACAGGGTAGAGGATGCGGCAGGGGCTGGCTGCGGGCAGGGGGTGCAGGGCTGGCTGGAGACGGGCTGGCTGTGGGCAGGGCAGGGGGTGCGGAGCTGGTACGGGCAGGGGGTGCAGCAGAGGCAGCTGGAGCCCCTGCCCTTTAAATAGCCCCCGAGTCCTCCACTATCCCAGGGCTCTGGGGGCTATTTAAAGGGCCCGGGGCTCCCCTGCTTCTACTGCCCCGGCCCTTTAAATAGCCGCGGGAGCCCTGGGGAAGCGGCGGGGCTCCGGTGGCTATTTAAAGGGCCGGGGCGGTAGAGGCAGCGGGAGCCTCAGATTTTTTAAATAGCCCCCAGAGCCCCGCAGCCCTACCCCAGGGCTCCAGCAGTGGGGCTCTGGTGGCAATTTAAAGGGCCTGGGCCCTTTAAATTGCCCCCTGGGGAACCTGGGCCACCCCGGTACGGCGCACTGGCTCTTGCCTGTACACCGTACCGGGGCTTGGGCGCAGGGTCCTCTTAGGCGCGGGGCCCGATTCAGGGGAATTGGTTGAATTGGCCTAAAGCCGGCCCTGATTATATGCTATGTACATTCCCCACTGCATCTCTATTCTGACCTGCAACGTCACCTGCTGCTACTCATATAGCTCTGCCAGTCCTAACCTTCAGTCACACCCAATCACGTTTATTTCTTAGCAGTGCATGCTAATTATGAGAGATTAATCTAAACTGCATGCTGGTTTTGTTAGGTGTACAAATGGTCATTCGGGTTTAGTCAGACACCACACTCACATTTGTATCTTGAGCAGGTTTTGAACTCTGATTTTAAGTCTGTACACTGTAACATTAAGACCCCCAAGTTCAGGAGTGTTAGGCCACTTTACCTGTTCATTTGTGGATTACCTGTCAGTGTTCTGATAAATAGCTTACATCTTTAAAATTTTTATTTTTCCTGTCTTTCTTTTTCAGCAACGACCTTCTTCCACCATATCAATTTACAGTATAGTACAATCTCAGAATTTTGCACAGGAGAGTCGTGTCAGACCATGGCAGTGTGCAATACGTAAGTGACAGCCTGCATGTGTTCACTGTTTGGACTGCTCCAACCGAGCCTCTAGACTCGGTGTGGATGGGTGTGTGGGTTTTGGAGTGCGTTAGGGGAAATAAGGAATGATCTCCTTATGATCTGCTAAGGACATGACAAATGCACACCTTTCCTGGAAACAGTGGAGGGCGGGGAAAATCCTGCTGATTCAGTAAAGGAGAGATGACCTCTTGGAAAACCAGCTCAGTCAGAAAAGCAGCAAGGTTATACTGCAGAAGCAAAATGCCTTGTTTGGGGTCTTGTAGGGGAGGAATGGAAAGTAAAACTGCAGACTGGGAAAGTCCATAGAAGGCAGGAAGGATAAAAGAAGAATAGTGAAAACCTCAGGGAGCACTCTCTGGTTGGAATGTGAACCGGGCACCAGGCCATTTGACAGATAACCTCCAGTCTGATGTGAACCATTGTCTGCCTCAGCTCTTGGGAGTAGAGAGCACAAGTGGAAGCTTCTCAAAGGGCAAAGGAAATGTTCTGTTTTTGTGTCTTTTCCCTCTCTAGGAGTGATCAAATCTTTTAAGTCTGGCTACCTGTCAGGTGTGAAAGAGAGCAGTGGTGCTTTAATGTGTTAAGGACACAGTGGAAAATGCAATTGGCTCAAAGTGGCCATTTTGAAATGGGGCTTTATTGCAAACTGCTGCTCTTGACTGAGAGATTCAGACATGAGGGAATCTGAGAGCTCCAGCAGGGTGTGATACGCTCCTGTGGTTTTTTCCCCTGATGCATACACTGATAATCCCACCCGCTTCTCCATTATGCGTCTTGAGATCTCTTCAATCTGTAGTGAAGATGGGTTTTCAAGGGGAAAACAAAACAGTAGTTAATGTCTTATCACATCAGTAGCTATAAAGATTATCCACAGCAAACACAGGCCTCTCTATTAAAATGACTAGTAATGATTGCATCATATTGCTATGTAATGCTAAATAGGTGATTGCTTCGTATACTGTGGCACTTCAGTAGAACTCCAGAGTTGTGTATTAACAACTCATACTGACATAGGCCTTGGCTACACTTGCGAGTTACAGCGCTGTAAAGCCTCCCCCAGCGCCGTAACTCACTCCCCGTTCACACTGGCAGGGCACTTGCAGCGCTGTATCTCCCTGGGTGCACCGCTGCAGATACTCCACCTCCCCGAGAAGCATAAGAGAGACAGCGGAGTGGGTACGACTCTCCCCTGTGAGTGTGTACCAGGAATCAACCTGCAGCGCTGTACTGATCACCTTGTCAAGTGGCCAATCCTCTCCATTGTTGTGACCGACTGCAGGAATGCGGAAGTGCCGGTTTCAAAGCTTGTACCACAGAGAAAAAGCAAGCAGTTTGCTGTGTGCTTTGAGTGAATGAATGAGCAGGGGGCCGGGAGTTCGGAACTTGCAAAACAGAGTGCTGACATGCTCCAAAAAGCACTCTCTCTCCCCCCACACTCCCTGTCACACCCCCCCCCCCCTCCCCCCCCCCCCCCCGGTTTTGAAAAGCACATTGCAGCCACATGAATGCTGGGATAGCTGCCCATAATGCACCGCTCCCAACACAGCTGCAAATGTTGCAAGTGTGGCCACGCCACTGCGCTGTCAGTGTGGACAGACTCCAGCGCTTTCCCTACTCAGCTGTACGAAGACAGGTTTACCTCAGAGCGCTGTACAGCTGCAAGTGTAGCCAAGGCCATAGTTTCAAGTAGGGGGTTTGAGAGGCACTCCTGTGTTCATGAAGACAGCGTATGTGAAGTTATAAAGGATACTTTTTTCAGAAGTGAAAATTAACAGCAGGGTAACTTCCAGTCGGAGGCTAAAAAAGAAGACCTCGCTACTAATGATTACCAGGAGGGAACGTAGATCCAATTACCCAAGAAATATGAGCTTTCTGAACATTTTGAAAGCAGTCTGGAATGTGGAGTGATAAATCTCCCTCACACAAAAATGAGGATAATCATCCAAAAGCTAGGAAATCAGTGGACAGAGAAAGCTTGTCTCCTTGTAAATGAGATGTTGATTAGCAGGATGAAAGGTACTCCAGTAACTTTTGCCTTCTGGTTTTCTAGTGCAAGGATTCTCAACCTTTTTCTTTCTGAGGCGCTCCCCCCCCCAACATGCTATAAAAATTCCATGGCCCACCTGCGCCACAGCAACTGTTTTTTTTTCTGCAAATCCAGTAGATTAAGCCAGGGGGTAGCAAGCAGGGCAATTGCCTAGAGCCCCACACCACAGGGGGCCCCATCAAGCTAAGTTGCTCCGGCCTTGGCTTTCAGCCATTGGCGGCGGGACTCAGGCTTCTGCTTTTTGCCCTGCTCTCTGGCTTATTTTGGGGGACACCCTGAAACCTGCTCGCAGCCCCCTAGGGGGCCCGTGGCCCCTAGTTGAGAACTGCTGTTCTAGTGTGCTGATTCCTGCTGTAGTCTTTACCATCAGATGAGCGAGTCTCAATAGCTTCTCTGCTTGATTGCAGAGGGAGTGCAGTAGCTAAAGCTGCTATGACATAAATGAAGAAACATCACCTGTAACTCTTGGTGTGGATGTATTATTCTGATGCAGTGTGTTTTCAAATGCTTTCTCGCTCAGCTGTAGCTGTCCCCCCAAAATAGAGAGGGAGTTGCTGTTGCATGAACGATGAGAAGAAAGGGGCGGGAAGGAAGAAATTAAAAATGTGCTTTAATTTCTTTCCTCCATCCCAGTCTCACATCTGACTTATTTTAATGGATTTTTTTAGCACTAAAAAGCTTGATAGCTTCCCTCACCGAGTGTGCGCTTCACCTTCTCTGTCTGGAGTGTCAGTGGAGACTGTAATTGCTGAGTATTGATAGATGATATTCTAAACAGATGAAGAGAGAGAAGACCTGCTGTAGCTTTCTACTAGCCAGAAAGTAAGCAGCAGTTGGATAGAAAGTGGCAAAAGGAACTGAATGCAGATCCAGGTGTACAAGAGCAAGTTATTGGCAGGGTGCTGTAGTTTATTACTGCAACACTAAGGACTGATATCAGCAATGTCTGAATGCTCTCACTCCTTCATTGCTTAGGGACACTGAAGTTGCAGTTATTTGGTAATGACAAGAAGCAAACTGAACTGGGTGAAATATTGTTATGATCAAACTAAACACAGAAGCAGTTTTGAATTTCTTTCCTATATCCTGGGGTCGGTGAATGAATCATGGCTGCAAACTGCAGCCTTGGTATTTGATTTTTCTACTTGATAGCTCTTCTTACCAAACATGTCCCCAGTTATGGGAGGGACACAGGAGTGAGTGAGATTACCCAACTAGGCGTCTCAGTGCAAGCATGTGCAAAATGTACCGTAGCTTTACTCAAGGCCCTGTTTCAATTCCTTGCTCTGAAAGTACCTCACTCATGCTCGTTTTGAATAATCTGTCCATTTTCGTTCTGCTTAGAGAGGTAAAGCCCCCAAACCCTGCGGAGTTCCAAAAAAGAACAGTAGCCCACCAGCAGTGCTATAAACTATTCAGTGAATGAATGAGGCATACTGCTCCAGTAATGTCTATGTGCATTTATATCCCACCTTGACTCTGCTCGTGTTGTGAAAATCACGGGTCCTTTTTCACCTTACCATGCAGTGGCAATGTAACCACGTATTTACTGCATTGTTTTGAGGAGACTCCCTGATGTAATTTAGTTCAATGGTAGGATTTATTGGAGAAGGAACATCTGATGCTATTGGATGGAATGTGTAAGTGAGGGAGTCCATAGCATTTACCTTGCTCTTCAACCGCTTTGCATACTACTCCTCTACAAGTACTGCTAGCACTTGCACTTAACCCATTCTTGGCTATGTAGGTCTATTTAGATGAGCTCTTTGGGGCCTGAATGTTGTTAGCATGCATTTGTGATCTTATACGTGATTCAGAGAATATACTATTTCATGCCATTGCAAATAATTGGCGGATATAATCTAGCATTGGTTGTACTATCTGGTATAATCTCTTGGAATTAAGCTAAAGCATTTTAGTGTAGAATCTAGTGGTCCATCTAGTTTAGTATGCTATATTACTACATTATAAACTGCTGCACTTTGCATCTCTTAGATATCCCTGATCATTTACCCAGAGCTCTCCTTGGAACCCCTTCCTCCACAAATTTCTAGTCCAGTTTCTCCTTAAGGAAGATTTTTTTTAAAAGAAGGCTGACACATCAAAGTAACAATTGAGATGACTGGTTCATCCTATGTTCAAAGCCACTTAAATGTTCAGCTTTCCTTGTCTTGCTAGCCTTATTAGAGGCCTCACATTGTTGAAAGTGAACATAATGTAGGGAAGTTACTCTAAGTAAAATATCTGACAGTTTTTCTTCTCAGGAGAGCCCAAAAAATTAATAAACTCCAGATAGCTACAGCACCACCAGGTAAAGTGGCCATCTGTAGGGCAGAGGGCAACAGGCAGGGAGACTAATACACTGCACAACAGTAGGTGGAAGAGAATTTCTGGCCAGCGTCACCGAGGCAAACTTCTCTCCTGACAAGCAGGGCCATGGAATTTTCAGCATCCAGGCAGAGTAGACTGAAATATTGGTCAGAAAGCTGGGATGATGCTGTCTCGTTCTGGGGTGCAATTCAGAACAAAGAGATGTTGTCACCGCTTATCTTATAATCCTGAGTCCCCAAAATGCTTCTGTTGCTTGTGGCTCCCTGCCTGGTTCACGCACACACTCAGCAGCCAGCATGCACTCTGTGTTCTGTATGCTGTACAGCTCAGAGTCAACCACTTTGAATCCAACAGCCTGCCAGCAGTAATCACAAACACACTCTTATCTTTACCAGGCTTGGTTAATGTTAGCAGGTGATCCCAACACACCCCCTGTGACGGGTTGGACCCCCCTTTGCGGGGTGCCACCTGATGTGCTGGGGTCCCCCTGAGCCCGCCTGTCTCACCAGTCTGCCCCCCCACACACACTTTGTGCTGCTGTGTCAGGCTCCAGCGCGTGCGCACAGGTAGGGACGCACCCAGCTGTAAAATCACACAGTCTTCAGTCAGCGCTGTGTGGGAGGGCTCAGGTCGGGGAACTCCCCAGCACTCTGGTGTACATACCCTCTGGAGTGTAAACTCAAAATTATATTGTCTTGTGCTATATAGAGATCTATGCAACGTAAGCTCATTAAAATTGCCCCCTACCTCAATGTGGAGGAAGATATGCATAGCTTTTTGCCCCTCCACCCCAGTTATGAATTGCATAAACTGGATTTTGGAATAAACAAAGAACAAGTTTATTAACTACAAAAGGTAAATTTTAAGTGACTATAAGAGAGAGCAAACAGAACAAAGCAGATTACTGAGCAAATAAAACAAAACATGCAAACTAAGCTTAATACACTAAGGAATACTGGCTACAAATAATAACTTCTCACCCTAAGTGTTGTTTCAAGCAGGTTGCAGCGTTTCTTGAAGGTAAACTGCACTGCTTGCAGCTTAAATCTCCAGGGATTCCTTTTACAGGCTGATCTGTCTCGCCTGGACACAGTCCCCTGCCCCCCTCTTCCCCCAGCTTAGTTCCTTTGTTTCTTCAGATGTTTTCAGCAGTCTGCTTTCTTGGGTGGGGAGGCAGTGGAGAAGAGCCAAGATGAACTCACTCCCCAGCCTTAAATAGGATTTACATATGGTGGGAATCTTTTGTTTCCTAGACCATCCCCTTCCAGTAGAAAAATACCAGCTCAAGATGGGACACTGTACCAGGTGACATGATCACATGACCTTGTAGTGTCAAAGCAGTATCCCAGGAAGCTTCTCAGGAAGGTGGGAGATTAGCATCTTCAAAGTTCTATTGTCCTCCTTAACGGCCCATCCAGGTTGATTGCCTACTGTCTGGTGGGCGTTCCCCTGAGTACATACACAGTTGTAATTGCTACATAGTCTATATTCCTAACTTCAGATAGAGAAATGATACATGCTTACAAATTGGATAATCACATTCAGTAAATCAAAACCGTTCACATGATACCTCACATGACCCATCTTGCATAAAACATATTTTTGTTATGCCATATTCATATTATAAAAATATTTTATGAAGAATATGGGGTACAGTGCCACCCCTCCAATTTTGAATTTTCCCAAACCCGTGTTCTCTGCAATGTCCAGCCCTCTCCTGCAACTTTCAGAGGAATAAGGTCTCTTTATTCCTTTAAAGAGACAAAAGATAACAGCTTGCCACTTTCTCTAGCATTAACTAACACTTTAATTCAAACAGCACACTGTTAGTTGAGATTAATAGTAAAACAAGTTTATTAACAAAAGATAGGCTTTTCAGTGAGTTCAGGTATAAGAAACAGTGAGTTAGAAATGGTTACATGCAAATAAAAGTGAAAACATGCATCTAAAAGTGCAAAACTTAATCTAGCAAGATACAGGCTTTGTTCAAGATGGTTTCTCTGCCCCACAGTTTTCCAGCGGGTCAAGATCTACTCCAGAAGCCTAAAGTTCTGGTTCTTTTGTCTCCTGGAGACCTATTTCTTTTATAGTCCAGTGAACCTTTGAAATGGATTCTTCTGAAGGTTACCCCTCAAAGCAAAGTTTATTCAAGCTGTGAGGATGGTGATGTGGATTCTCATGGGGAAGGAAGCTGCATGCTGTTTTCTTCTCCCTGCTGGTGTTTGCTAAAATACAAATTGTTTTGTTTCCTGCTGTCTCCTCCCATGTTAGTTTGAGGGCCCTGTTTACTGCCTATATGCAAAGTGACAGGTTTCAGAGTAGCAGCCGTGTTAGTCTGTATCCGCAAAAAGAACAGGAGTACTTGTGGCACCTTAGACACTAACAAATTTATTTGAGCATAAGCTTTCGTGGGCTACAGCCCACTTCTTCGGATGCATAGAATGGAACATATATTGAGGATATATATATATATATACACACATACAGAGAGCATGAAAAGGTGGGAGTTGTCTTACCAACTCTGAGAGGCCAATTAAGAGGGGAAAAAAACTTTTGAAGTGATAATCAAGATAGCCCAGTACAGACAGTTTGATAAGAAGTGTGAGAGTAGTTACATGGGGAGATAGATTCAATGTTTGTAGTGGCTCAGCCATTCCCAGTCTCTATTTAAGCCTAAATTGATTGTATCTAATTTGCATATCAATTCAAGCTCAGCAGTTTCTCGTTGGAGTCTGTCAGCAGGTGTGTATTGTACCACATGGTACCCGCATGGCCCCTACTTACCTACACACCACACGATCCATTGTCTACAGCCAACCTCTTAGATACAACTACATTTGCTCCAATCCCTCAGACAGAGACAAGCACCTACAAGATCTCTATCAAGCATTCTTAAAACTACAATACCCACCTGCCGATGTGAAAAAACAGATTGTCAGAGCCAGATGAGTACCCAGAAGTCACCTCCTACAAGACAGGCCCAACAAAGAAAATAACAGAACACCACTAGCTGTCACCTTCAGCCCCCAACTAAAACCTCTCCAGCCCATCATCAAAGATCTACAGCCTATCCTGAAAGATGATCCGTCACTTAATAATGGATTTATTTGAAGGCTGCTGTTAATTGATGTGATTAGGGGCCAGTGACCATTAATTAATTATATTTGCTTATGAAGGACTTGTTACCTTTTCTTGCAAACAGTTTGCATATCCCATGCCTTTGAAACAGAAATCATTCACATGTTCCGTAGTGCTGGGGGAGAGATGGTAGAGTTCATAGTGAGCAGAGAATGTAAATACAGACATGGGGTTAGATGGAGGGGGATGCAGAAGGGATTCTAACATTTGCCCAAAAATTAGATTGAAGATGGACTAAGCTGTTATGCTAGTTAATAAAGAAATGCAGCAGGTACCTGAGGGAGACCAAAACTGGGTACCTAGCATTATGGTGCCATCTCCTGACAGCAAATGTTATTACACTGAATTAACGTTGTGTTCGCCTAGAGGCCCCCCTCCTCACTTCTGTTAATTTTGTTTAAAGCATTGGGAGGGTCACAGAGTATAATTGACCAAGTACTTTATTTAATAATGTGGCTGTGCTTTACCAAGCACTTTGCACTTATAGTGCCTTCCATCAGAGGCTTTCTAAAGCACTTCACAAACAATTAAGCCGTACAGTGTGGTGGGTTTCATTAGCCCTCAAAATGTTTTGGAAAATAGGCACGTGGAGGCTAAGTGACTTACCCAAACCTCATAATATGTCACTGTCAAAGCTGGGAACAGAACTGTGAGAGCCTGCTTTAACAAAGCTGCCTCCTGGCATCATCTTTAGCCCTTTTCTGTGGATTTGTCCTGTTTGGGGAAAGTAACACTGGAGTGAGACAGACCTTCCTTTTGGGCTTGACTTATGGAAGACTTTCCTTTGCAAGTTGTCGGTGTTGCTAGTACTGCTGACAGCATTGAGTGAGCTCACTGGCAGAAGCAGAATGGTAAATGGCAAGTGCTGTGCTGATTTTATAAAGGAGATAGTGTCAGGACTTCCTATCTAGGAAAACATTCTGAAGTGAGTCGCTATAGGAATCCATGGCCTGTACTTCAGTAATGTTATTGGCTTGCTTAAAAGCCCAAACAGCTTGAAAAAATACATTTTGTCTCTTGCCAGGCATTGGGTTTTGGAGTAAGTTTGATATCAACATATATCTGATAAGTGTCCTTTAAAAAAAAAAAAAAAAAATCTATCTGCTGCTGCTGAAGTTCTTATAGTTTAGTTAGAATGTCAAGCTACTTGGCCAAAAGCATGTACCTGTGTACTTTTATACGTGTGCTGTAAATCAAGCTGAGTGTCCTAAGTGTAACACACAACACTGGCAATTCTCTCCACAGACAGTACTACTGGTATGATGAGCGGGGAAAGAAGATAAAGTGCACGGCCCCTCAGTATGTTGATTTTGTCATGAGTTCGGTGCAGAAGCTAGTGACGGACGAGGATGTCTTTCCTACAAAATATGGTATGTTTACTCTTGGGGGAAATGTCCTCTGGTCTATCTCTCTTTTTTTTTTTTTTTTTTTTTTTTATAGTTGTAAACTTTCTACTCAGGGTGGTGGGGAGAGTTATTGGGTTGCTCTTGCCTCTTCTGTCTGAACTCCCCCCACCCCTCCCATAGAAAGTGATGTACCTGCCACCTTATTCCATATCTGTGTCTTACTGAGTGGTGAATCAAGAACCCCATCTGGGACTTGAAATGCAAGGAAAAATGCAATCTTAGCAATATAGCCAGGGCTCAGCAATGAACAGAATTATTGTACCTTCTAGATGTGATTAACTAGATTATTGTAGGGGAGAGAACAGTCCCCTTGTATTCATCAAGTAAAACATGGTACCTGCACACTAGAATGGCCAGCACACTGGTGGATGGAGGTAATCAAGAGCTAAACAGCTGCCCAGAGTGAGACTTCACTGTTACAGAGCTATGTGGTGTGGAGCTACTAACTGAGTAATAACAAGCATCTGAATGTGGACCAGAGGCATGCCGGGGTGAGACTATCATTCTGGCAATTGAAGCAACTAGCTCCTAGCTAAGCCAGTTGCTTAACCCCGTTTTGCTTATGAACATTTTTAATTTAGTTATTCAAGAGTAATCAGGATCTCGTATTTGCTTACTTCACAAGCAAATGTGGCCGTCACAAAGGAGCCAAATGAGAAGTTCCATGTGTGACTGTCCTAAATCTTCCCCTACATGTATGTTTGCTGTCCCTGGGTGTTTGAACAGCACCGAATATAATCTGACTACTCTCATAATGATAATGAAGGCCAGACTACTGGTCTGGTCTGCACCTAAATCCTGGGTGCATGTTAGGACTTGGGTTGAAAATGAAAACTGACCTCCTCATGAGTGCCATCAAACAGCAGTTGTGTCCTGCACTCTAATTGGAGTGCGCGTATGTTGCCAATTCTGCATGTGCACTCCCCAAAGTGCATTAGGGAGTACAACTGGCTGAGCCTAGCTAGCAGAGGAATATAGCCGTGTAGCAACCTGGGCAGGCAAAGCTGTTTCTCCTGTTGGTTGGTGCTATTAACAAGGAAACTGAGGAGTCTGTTAATAGGAAAATAATTTTTCCATCTTGGGTTAGGTGCACAACTCTGGACATGGCACTCAGGTGCCTGTCCACGGGGCAGTATGCAATCTAAATTGAGTTTGTCCAGACTTGTTTTGTAGCACTGCAGCTCCTACTGCAGCATGCCATCGGGCTATAAAAAATCCTATTGTCTAGGACTAAGTAATCCTAATATCACGAGTCTAAATTAGTGCCTCTAGGTTATGCAGTACATGGTAAATCTTGCAATGGACAACTTTGTAGAGGACTTCATACCTGTACTGCGCACACACCAGGGCCTAGATTTGTGAAATATGGTGACAGATATGGAACTTACTTCAGTTCCCACTCCACCTATGAATGGATCCCCCCCAGCTTGCAGGTACTTGCAGCAGCATCTAGACCCAGGCCCAGACATGTGGACTGAAAAATTGGGAGGTGGAGCAGAAGTGCAGTTACAACTGAGGAGGGTGGGCAGGCAGATAAGGAGATGTCGGCCAGGTTTCACTGGAGTTGTGGCCCCCAAAATTGAGATATTAAAAATAAATTTGGGGGTTTATTTGCTTCCTAATAAACTTGCAAGAGTTGGCAGCCCTGGAAGGGGAATCAGGAACGGCACTTTTGACTGATGGGCTCCATCCAGTTAAATCCTGCTTCTCCATTACTGCTTTAAAGACCATAGCCTGCCTTTTAAAAAGAAATAAGTTGCACCAGTCTGCACGTTGGCAGGGACAGATGCTTCCCCTAGGCTGAAACGATGGATTTGATCACCTAGCACTATCTGTGTGTCTCAGGTTTTCTTTCTCTCCTCTTCACAGGCAAAGAATTCCCCAACTCCTTTGAGTCCTTAGTGAAGAAGATTTGCAAATATCTGTTCCATGTGCTGGCCCACATCTACTCCTCCCACTTTAAGGAGACTTTGGCACTGGAGCTGCATGGACACTTAAATACACTCTACACACACTTCATCCTATTCATCAGGGAGTTCAACCTGGTGGACCCTAAAGAAACCACCATCATGGATGACCTCACGGAGATCCTCTGCAGCAGCGGCAGTGGGAGCAGTAGTAATGGGAGCGGCAACAGCAGCGCAGGAGCACAGAACCACGTGAAGGAGAGATGAGCCTTCCTATGGCGCGAAACTAACATTAACATAAAAACAATATTATATATTCTATATATGTGTGTGTATGTATATGTGCATATATATATATACAGACATACACAGCGATGAAAGTTTAAGCAATTATGCTGCCACCACAGGACGTGTAGTCGTATGGGACTGTACGGAGCTTTTGTTAATGCACCATCTGGTGAGAAGTTGCACCAATCTTCTTTTATTGTTTTCCTCCTGTTCCTTCTTTCTTTTCCCCCTGTCAGATGGCTGACGAATGCTGTTTTTAGAGAAGAACCATGTTTTTGAGTTGGGCTGCTGTTTTTCTTTTTTTTGGTCTTTTTCTTCAGTCTTGAGTGCAAGCCCTTCTGTCTTTCTAGGATGGTGGTACTGCCATTTTAAAAATATATATTATGTTATAAGAAGTGACTTTTACTTTGAAGTGGCTTAAATGCAGATTTTGTTTTGGGGTTTGGTTTTTACATAGACTCCCCCTCCCAATTTTACATAGAGTCCCCAGTCAATTGCATCTTGCCCTTTGCTGGCTTATAATGGGAAGAAGAGATGCCTGGCTTGACTGCAGTAGCAGTAGGGGCTTGCTACAAATGTAATGGGTGTGATTCTTCATCTATGAACCTGCAAGAGGATCCACAAGCCTTTCTGCTTGTTGCTCCAACAAAATACATATACTTGTTTCTCTGCCCCTCCCGTCCCAGGCACACATCCAGGAATAATAGTAGTGAGATCATTGGGGACTGTAAGAGCCACCACCATTTACTTCCCATAGAAAAGGGGGCCAGGGGGAGAAGGGTGCACTGAGTCAGTCACCGGCTGTGATAGAGAGATGGCTGTTGGCATAAAATTATATTGTTGGCTTATTTTTAGTTCATCTGTTCAATAATAATAAAAAAAATTTCTATCAGGCACGAGCCTTGTTTTTGTCTGCAGCGACACAAATCACTAAATGTTTGCTTAAAAGATGCAGAGATGGTTTGCTAGGTGAGTGCATGGGAAACTGTTAGCCTGGCTAGCTCCCTGCATGGAGTCTAATTTTGAAAGGATAATGTCAACCAACTTTAAAAAAACCTGCTATTTTCCAACCCATACATTGTGTATTGTTCATTTTATGCATTGCTACCATAATAGAATCAAGTACACCCAGAGGGGGCTGCAGTGTGGTAAGAACTGCATATACCTGTTTGTACAGGACCTGTGCTGAACAGTTTAAAATCTCAGAAATAGTGGGGATGAGGGAGATACACCCCTGTATGCACTTTTCATGCACATGCACACTTTCATCTCCAGTCTGCATATTGTTTCTAATTACATAAAGACTTCGCACCTGTTGCTTGGCTAGTTTCTTGTTGGCACTGTGGCAGAAGTCTTGAGGCGGGAGTTGGAGAGAGCAGTAACCTTATTAAGCAGTTCAGGGAAGGTGTCAGCTTAAGATATACTCAATCTTATACCTTAACGAGGCTGTTGCAAACATCGTTCTTTTGTATGTACTCCCTTGTTTGCACCATATTATGCAAACACCAGAGCAGCTATTGGACCAATAATTGCTTGCTTCAAGGGACATTCAGGCACTGGTTGGTGTCATGAAAATGGTGGCCATTTTGAAGTTAAGGTAGGGGCTGATCTATTGGGGCTACCTTGAGCATAAACTTTCACAACCCTGTCTACTGGACAGCTATATGTTCAGAAATGCCATGATATGCCAGGTAGATTTCCCACAATACTGTACCTGCTCAAGGTCAGGGACAGAAGGCTAGTGACTGCCCTTAATCTAAAGGGAAAGCCTCTGCCCTGATGTACAGTACCCTGCCTATGTGAAGGGGAGACATCTGCTATGGATAGTTAGCATCAGACAGTTACTTCCAACCAGTAAGCTGGTTTAGTAGGACACAGGGTATGTTAGGAATTCATTGATTTTAGTACCTTTACAAAAGTTAGAAAGCTGCTAAGTATTAATGCATAAGCCCGTGACATCACCTAGCCCCATTTAAACAAAAAACCATCCTCCCATTAAAGGCAGATGACTAAACTGTCTTATATGTATCATGGTCTTCAATTGCGATCTACTGGTAGGAGAGCAGCAGTACAGAGTACAAAAGTGAGAGCTAAGAATTTCTCAATTCTCATCCTGGCTTCCCTCCTAACCTCTGGGCAAGTTAGCTAGAGCCAACTTCTCAAAAGTAAACAGTAATTTGGGGGACTACCATTTTTGAGAGCCCAACCTGAGGCACCCCTTAAAGGGACCTGATTTTCAGAAAGTGCTGAGCATCCACCCTCTGACAATCAAAACCTATAAAAGTGTCGAGTTGGGTGCCCCAAATCACTAGACAGCTTTGAATATGTAGGTGTTAGAGTCCAGTTCTGCATTCATCAAAGTTAGGGCAAAGCTGCTGTTGACTTCACCCATTCTGCTTGAATTTCCCTGTGTCTAGCATGGGATTAAATTTCTCTTCTGCCTAAGAGGAAACTTGTACTGCTGTCTTAAAAGCATTGTAGGCAAGCCCATGTAGACACTTACCTTGGTTTAAAAGCACCTTCTATCTATAAGGTTATGCCAATTCCTTACCAACTTAAACTACAATTAAACAAAAGCCTTCTGTGTGGTAAGGTCCACAGAGCCATTGGACTGAGACATTCCCATCTGCTTGAAGCGTGGGGCAGAATCAGACCTGTCAGGCACTGGCAGTAGGCTGCATCTAACCTCCTGAAGTTCCAGCTAATTTTATCTGCCTCACCAGCAGTCAGCAACTCAACCACACCTCCCTGCTGTAGCAGTTTATGGAGAAGAATTTCACACTTCTCCCTAATAACGATTTGGTCCTAGTGGTCTCTGCCTTTTGATGACATTGTCCTCACAGTTCCACTTGCCCTTCTCTGAGGTATGTGCTGCTTCAAGGATGGATCTAAGCTAGAAAAGCCAGAATCAAAAGAAAGGTCTGTCTCTCCTTGGGGAGCTCAACCAGCTCTGGGGTCAGGCTGCTGCTGCTCACAGGAAAGTAGCCAGACAGGATTGGAAAAACTGCCTCTAGGCACGAACAGACCATTTCCATGAGGGAAGTGTGTCAGATGGAAGTTCATGCCTAAGTCCCTAGAGCCTTCACTCCTGCCTGTGGAGCTCAGTTGCCATCTCCAGCCACGGATGGAGGACACAGCCTGAGGCTTTCAAGGTCAGCTCTCTCTCCTCCTGATATCACCTCTTCACAGACCTTCCAGCTGATCTCTAGTGATATCCCAGGCTGCGACCTCCACCGAAAGAGGAGACCAAGTGGATTCCATGCACAAGAGAAGGCAGAGAGTTGAGGGAGCTCAATCTTGAAGCCCCAGCCAGTGCCTTCCTTGAGAAACCCATGCAGAGGAGGGGAGACAATAAACCCAGCCTCTTTGGGGACAGGGTGGTAGCTAGTCACTTGAAATATTTTTCGACCATTCTCTGAAGCAGAATTATGGGGACAAACTCCCCAAAAGGAGCTAAATGAATAAATAAAATCAGCATCCAGCTCCCATCCTCAGCTTCACAGAGTGCAGCCTGGCAGCTCAGTGCTGGGGGAAAAAACCCCAGGCCAGAGCTAGCTACTGACTCCACTAGGCATGCACAGACCCCCAAAATGGGATTCCTCCTCAGGGAAAGAGGGCAGCTGTCCAACCCAGAGTTAATGTTTTAATATATATTATTTGATCAAATATATACCCCCATCAGGCAAAGGACTGTGAAACCACACTTAGGAGGCCTGCAGCCACCCTAGACAAGCTATAGCTATATACAGGCACCAGCTTCTCAAGCAGGTGCTTGGGGCGGCCGTTCCGGACGGGGCGGCAGTTCCAGGTATTCGGCGGCAATTCGGTGGACGGTCCCTCACTCCGCCTGGGAGTGAAGGACCTCCCGCCGAATTGCCGCCGCAGATCGCGATCGCGTCTTTTTTTAGATCGCGATCGCGGCTTTTTGGTTTTGGCTGCTTGGGGCGGCCAAAACCCTGGAGCCGGCCCTGGCTATATATCCCTTTTTGTACTCGTGAAGATGGAACAAAAAGATTTTCTACCATACCTAAATGACAGGAAAAGTGTTGGGCTGTCCTTCCCTGCTGCTGTGGGTCACCATTCCCTCGTAGGCAGGTTATTGCCCTCAGCTTCTGTTGCGGATTGCCATGCTTCATCTCAGCTGGCCAGCTGTGAAAGAACAAGCAGACAATATGGGGGCTTTTTGGCCCCTCATTTTTCTTTCTTTCTAACCTTCTCCACCCCTGCCTTCCACCCTGTAAAGCCAGAAGGTTCCTCCATGTGGACCAGTCCAAACACATCATGGTAACATTACCAAAGTTCTGTATTGCTCAGGAACTTAGAAATGGGCGTGGCTTTTACCTGGAAGAGCGGCCACCTCGCTATGTAAGCCCTTCACGGGGAGCCAAGTCCAGCCAGGCAGGCATCACATTAGAGCCCGTCTCTTCAGTAGGAAAACTCTCCGGTGACATTATAGGAAAAAAATAGACAGCCGTGTCATCCTACACATGATATGCCTCTCCACAAGCATTGCTAACAAGGGTGGGCAGATTGGTGACACTCAATCTAGAAACCCCATGGCCTAAGGCCTTCTCCCTGAGAACGATAGTGGGATATAAATCTCTTTCTCATGGGTATATGGAGGTTCACTCCTTGAGATCAGCTGCTCAGGTAAATCAGTGCTCAATTCTGTTAGTGCTACAGGGGAAAGTAGAAGTTATTGCTGAGGCGTCAGAGGTGTCCACTTACAGTCCTAACAGGACA
Organism: Terrapene triunguis; assembly: GCF_002925995.2. Taxonomy (NCBI): domain Eukaryota; kingdom Metazoa; phylum Chordata; order Testudines; family Emydidae; genus Terrapene; species Terrapene triunguis. Next base: position 2,734,835 of record NW_020664522.1, on the reverse strand, counting down.
TTATAGACAAGAACAGAGGTCACATGGCAAGGTGAGTTAGTCCCTGAAGTAACAGGAGAAAATAAGTCTTTGCCAATGGTGCCTAGAACAAATGCCGGCAGGGTGCTGAGGCGAGAGCAGACCGCTGTCCTCCACAGCGATCTGCATGACTCCCAACCAGCTCAAGCTGGAGTTAGGCTCCAGAATGGAGCCACCACTTCTTTCCGTTTCAGAGCAAATGTCTCTTTGGTCAAAACAAGGTGACAGGACATTGCCCACAGAGAGTACCCAGCTGTGCAAGAACCACAGGAACAGCTTGGTCTCATTCCCCATACCAAACAACCCATAGAAATGCCACGACATGAATGAAAACATCCAGCAGCTACTTCAGATCAAGACAGAATTGGATTGAAGAGTGTAACCTGTACCCAGAAATATCCTGATATACTGTAAGTCAATTGGATGGGCTGGTGATTGACCTCTCTGCATCTGGACACAGCAACAACGTGCCCTATAGCCTCGCCATGTGCTAGGACCTGGAATGAATGACTGTTCCCAAAGCAGAGATTTTTTCTTTCCATCTCTCCCACAGCACCCTGGAACAATGCAAAATATGAGAACAAGAGAGTGGCGTGCTACTGTGCAGGCCTTCTTGGCTGAAGAGGCTCTGGTTCTCAGGTCAGCTTCACCTAACCCTTGACCTTCCACTGCCTCTAGCTCACAGGGGAGGTCTGCTACTGCAAAGCCAATCTTCCATCTGGGACCAGACAAGTTTAAAATGGATATTAGGATGAAGTGATGAGTGCTGTTGTGGACCTTAGTGCGGGGGGTTGGCAACCTCTGGAACCGCATGCGTCTCTTTGGCTGCCCCCTTGCGAGCAGCTGTTTTTTGAGGCGGTATGAGATGGAGGCTCAGGCTGGGAGTGGGAGAGGGTGTGAGGTGCAGGCTCTGGCCAGGAGGCGCTTACCACAGGCGCCTCCTGGCCGGCAGCACAGCAGGGCTCATCAGGCTGCCTGCCTGCCCTGGCCCCACGCTGCGGCCGACTGCTGGCACATCTCTGCAGCCCCTTGGGGGGAGGGGGCTAGCGGGTCTCCATGTGCTGCCCGTGCCTGCAATCACCGCCCCTGCAGCTCCCATTGGCCGGTTTCTGGCCAATGGGAGCTGCAGGGACGGTGCTGGGGGCAGGGGCGGCACGCGGAGGCGCCTCACCCCTCCCTTCCCCCAGGGACCGCACACAGAGACATGCCAGCAGCCGGCCGCTTCCGGGAACGGTGTGGGGCCAGGGCAGGCAGGCAGACTGCTGAGCTCTGCTGCGTCGCCAGCCTGGAGCCACCTGTGGTAAGCGCCTCCCAGCCAGAACCTGCACCTTGCACCCCCTGCCGCACCCCAGCCCCTTGCCCAGGTCAGAATCCCTTCCTACACCAAACTCCCTCCCAGACCCACACCCCCTCTGTACCCCAGTCCCCTGCTTTGTAACCAGGGAAGACTGGCACCCAGCAGAAGAGGTGGGAGGTTTGCATGTGGGGGATTTGGAGTCTGATACAAAGCCAGGGTGAGGTTCTCTTAAGCACATCATCCACCGCAGCACGGGTGTAGTTATTGTCGTCTCAGGTATGCAATGCTCCTGGCACCCCGTGATTCAGAAGAGTAGAGACCACTTATCCCCCAGGAATCGCACATATTTTACTGTGACCCCCCTACCAGAATAATGGCCTTATTCAGAGCCTCACTGCAGCCCCTGTAGCAAATGCATTTTAACAAACCCAAATCTGAATGCAAGTATTTGCAGGAGAGATGGGTCCAAACTTATTTGTATGTCAGTAACATCAGTAGGCCCAACTGAGAACAGGTCCCCATTGTGCTAGGTGCAGTACAAACGCAGGAGGTGCCTACATTGCGCTCAGAAATGTGATTGCAGCTCTGCTAGCTTTAATCTAGCTCCCCTAGCTAAAGATATCAGTGAAGATGCAGCGGCATGGACCCAGCCTGGTTTAACACCGCGGCTACATACCCAGGTTGTGGGCAGTCTGGTACAGTCCTCGCTGAAGCACCTAGATTCTAGTTGCATTGAAAGTATTGATGAGTAGTAATAACTTTAATGTGTTCAATTATTATTAGTTGATAAATTCTAACTCTACAAGTAGCTTTGCGTGTGATGCAGCTCTCAAAATATTCTGGTCAAAGACAAAAACAAAAAAATGGCTCCTCTTGTTTGAAAGGTTGCTGACCCCTGGTCTAGTGCATGGTGCGAAGTCCATAGCATAACTACCATGTTGAATAAGTTGAAACACAGCATTAAGTTCCCTCCGGGGGGCCTGCATCTAGGTGTCCAAACAAAAAGGTCAAGTCACTGTAGGCTACTGTTATCTGCGTATTTGAGGAAGTTTTATACAAAGTCCTTCGTTAGGGTTACAGGGGGTTGGACTAGATGACCTCCTGAGGTCTCTTCCAACCTTAATCTTCTATGATTCTAAGCATCAAAGTCCAGTCCTTAGAAGCACTGTCAGCTCAGGGCAGAGAAGTCATGTCTCCTGTACTGAGATCTGCTAGGCAGCTTCATAGCCATCAATATATGAATTCACCAAAATTGTACATATTTGTCACCTTTAGCCAATGCCTTTTGTGTGTGTGTGTGTGTGTGTGTGTGCAGAAATCTTCTCCATGCTTTAGTGCTCAGGAGAAGATGGAGGATAAAGACTACACCTCATTTTTGTGTGTCCATGTTTAAAGAATGAGCCTGCTTCCACCCTACAGGCACAGTGCTATGAAAATCGGATTGTCATGGATGTGTAGACTTTGGCATGATGAACACACACAAAAACAAAACGTGTTGGTGCACACCTAAAAATTTCCTGGAGACAAATAGATCATCCAGAATAGAGGTGGAAATTGACACCCAAGGATTTGGGTTTGTTGTCATTAGATGGAATTTACCAAGTTCTACAAGATGGAAAAACTGCAGCTCTTTTTTCTCAAAGTATATTTCACAGTCGGTAAATTAGGAAAGTAGATTTGAATTACCCTGGATGTGGGAGCAGCCTCAACTAGAGGGAAATTGAGGGTGGCAGGGAATTCCCCAGCTTCCAGTGCCTGACAAGTCTGGTTCTGCCTGCAAGCTGGCTGACGTACCCATTAGAATGGATCTGTGGACTTTATTGCTCAAAGAAATGAAATTTTCAGGAAAGCACACATACATTTCCTAATAAGAGCCTCTATACAGACTTTGTCACTGATTTAACTAAATCCTTTTTAAAACAGATTAAAACCAGTGCAACTTTCTCATGCAGACGAGCCTTTAGTTAAATCAGCTAGTGTGTGTAGCTCAGGCCTTTGTTAACACACATAAAGCCCTCTAGAAAGACCTTAGCTAAAAGATAGGTCCTGATTCATAGCCCGTTCATGTCAGTGGAAAGAGTCCCAATGACTGCAGCTAACTATGATTAATACACTTTGTCATTAACGTTCTTTCAGTGTTCAGAACGTAACGGGAGCACCAGGTCCCTGCAGCCTGCGACCTGCCGGCTTTGCAGGCTTGGGGCAGGAAGGAGACCCAGCGGTCAGCAACCTGATAATGTAACAGGCTGTGCTTACAGCAGCGCTGCTGTAAGATCTCTAGTATAGCTGCTCTAAGCCAACAGGAGAGAGCTCTCCTGTTGGCTTAATTACTCCAGCCCCTGCATGTGGTGGTAGCTACGCACACCAGCGCTTAAGTTGGCATTATATGTCACTCGGGGGGTGGCTAATTCCCACCACTGAGCGACATAACTGATGTCGACTTAAGCTGTAGTGTAGCCATAGCCTCAGACACTGACATTTGTATACGTTCATGGGTTGGTGTGAACCAGAGCCCACCCCTTCTCTGCCCCGCCACAGCACGGCTTGGATTTAATAACAGAATGGTGACCATGTAAATCAGGGCAATCATATGGGGGTATCTACTGCTCAAAATAAGAAAGTAAGGAATGTGCCTACCCATTATGGGATTCTTAGCAACCCTCCCTGCTTTATTATAATCTCCCTGATGAAGGCAAATGCTGAATTGCAGCTGGAGAAGGGAGATTAGAAAATCCATTATAACAGGTTAATTATCTGTTATTAGTGTTCATTTCTGATCCAGGTGCTACTCAGAAAAATGGCTTGGATAGTTGTAGAGAGTTGTTTTATTTTGCTTCAGTGTTAGTATGCATCCACAAAAACGAGTCTGGTGGCACCTTAAAGACGAACAGATTTATTTGGACATCTGAAGAAGTGAGGTTTTTTTACCCATGAAATCTTATGCCCAAATAAATCTGTTAGTCTTTAAGGTGCCACTGGACTCCTTGTTTATTTTGCTTGTTCCACACATAGAAAATGGTGTCTGGCCTGTGCTGAAGAATCACAGTGCCTCTGGTTGTTTGTTTTTAATGTGTTACTGTACAACAGGAAGGCTGCTTTCCAGCTGGTGTGAACTCAGGCTTCCTCCGTATCCTCTCACTCCAGTGACACTGTAGCTTGTTTGAACGGTGCATAACAGAAGGGGAAAGAAAGATCACAGCAGACTCTTGGCACAAGATCTCTATTTTGCTGTCAAAAGATGGAATGTACCCTATTTATTTATTTTGCATACACAGGGTATACTCTAGGGCAGCGTTTCTCAAACTGGGGTCTGCAAGGGTACTCCAGGGAGTCTGCCTGCCCCACTGATCAACTTCTCCCCTTTCCCCCCAGTACCTCTTGCATGCCGGGGAACAGTGTGCAGGAGGTGCTTGGCGGGAGGAGTGGGGATGGGTCGTGCTCGGGGGAGGGGGCAGAAAGAGATGGGAAGAGGAGGGGTGGGGCCTGGGGCTAGTGGGGGTGGGGTTTGGAGGGCTGTGAAAATTTTTAAATCAAAATGGGTGTCCTCGGGTTGCTAAAGTTTGAGAACCACTGCTCTAGGGTGATGTCATGAGAAGGGAGAAGAATCTATTAAGGTGTCTATGCACACCGGTCACAAGGAGGCTAGTGACACCACTGCACATACAACCTGCTCAGTGGGAACAGGACACTGCTGATGCTAGGACAATTGAAATCGGGGAGAGAGGAAGCATGGTCTTGAGGCTAAAGATTTTTTGTTTGTTTGTTTTTTTGTTCAAAAGGAATTATTTTGGGAAAGTTCTGTGGCCTGTGTTATACAGGAGGTCAGACTACTTGATCACAATGGTCCCATCTGGCCTTGTAATTTATGAGTCGGGCACTGGCCAAGGACACAGAAGATCTGGATTCAAATCTCAGTTCTGCTACAGAATTCCTGTGAGACCTTGGGCAAGTCACTTAGTCTCTCTGTGCCTCAGTTCCCCACCTGTAAAAATGAGGATAACACCTCTTCCATTCCCCCAGCCCTTGTCTGTTTTATCTAATTAGATTGTAACCTCTTTAGGGCAGGGACGGTCCCTTACTTCAGGTCTGTACAGCACCTAACACAATGGGGCCTTGAGCTCAGTTATGACCTCTATGTAATAAATACATTAATAATCTAGGGGATCTTGCGAACTGTCGTCTGTTGCATCCTATTCTCAACATGTCTGTGCGACATCCTATCACATTGACACCATCTTCTGTGGTTGCTCCTTGGTTGGTCTTCATGAGCTTATTTCTGTTTGAGATCTTCTCTACTGAGAAACAAAAGGGCTTTTTCCTTTTTGCAGGGTAGTGAGCAGAGGCTGTGGGAGTAGCCAGGGGACTGACAGGTTTAATTCCATTCAAACTACATTAGGGCACTTGCAAGGCACATATCTGCAAGCAACCCATTCCCAGCACTTCTGACTAGAGCAAGGAGCACTCAGCCCTTGGCTGGAACGATAACCCTTCAATGCTGTACAGGTCCAAGACGGATTTATGCATTTCCGGCTGAATCCATCTTAATGTAGCTCTGCTCCAGTGCCCCTCCCAGATGTGAACCAGGCTAGTGGAACTAGATACTGTGTGTACACAGCTGAGCTCAGGATGTAGCCAATTAATTGGAGCTACAGCACCAGTCATTTACTACTCAGAGATGAGCTAGCCCATTCCATCATGACAGAGGGATGGTGCATCACTAAGGAGAGACAGAGGCCAAGGGCAGGATTTCTTGCTCTTATCACCATTTCACAACTGAGATCCTGAGATGGGTATCTCCTTTGTCCCCTATAGGGATGGGGTCCCTGAGCAGGGGTCTCCTCTTTTCTTCCTTCCCTCCACGTGCTACGATAAATTCAATGCAGCTGCAACTCCACTGAAGTCAGTGTTCGGGGTATTCACTTTAGCATATTTCTGCTAATCTAAGTGGGCGGGGATATTTCAAACCATGTCTGGCAGAACTGGGTTTTTAAATGGTTGTAGTTGGCATGTTTCAGGTCTCTGCAAACACAGCCAAACAGATCGCTGTGCTAGTCCCCAAAAACTGTTTATGAGATTGATTCAGTAGCTGCAGCTTTTAACTTAAGTGAAATGGCTAGAGTGGAGTTAAGTTTAATTGGTTGGCATTCTAGACCAGCTGTGCCCAGCCTTTACCAGCATGTGGAATAGCTCTCCATAGACTGTCACGTGGGCATGTAGGTAGTAATCCTCAACATTGATGCAAAAATTGTCCTCAATAAAATTATTATAATTTATTCTTGTTAGGTTGTTACAAACTTGCCTGCGTCTTTAATAAAATTGAAGAAATACTTAAGTGCTTTCATAGATGTGGAGCTTAGAGAAAAATAGCTTTCTTTTTAATTGTTTGTTTTATTAAGCCAAGTATTCAAGCTAATTAAAGAAACTTTCTCCTAATAACTGACAGGCATGAGAAGCGTCAGCAAGAATACCTCCTCCTCTCTCATAAACCAGTACTTATCACTCCCAGGTCCCACTGCCAGATGCTAGACTGCAGGTTTATAACTTCTATTTTGTTGTGATATTCTATATAGGTTATTTTATGTAATATTAGAAGATTTAAATTTGAGTTGTGATTTTTGTTTTTGTATAGAGTGTTTGGTAGCAGTTTTAAATTGTGAATTGTGGGTGAAGCTACTGTAGATTGTAATCTTGAGAATTGTTTGGTTTAAAAGGCAAATACCGAACAGGAGTGCCTTCTCAAAGAGCCAAATGTCTCCCCCTCATTAAGGAATGTGAAGATATTCCTTTTATAGGATCTCAGAAAGAAGGGATGTGCAGCACCTGTTTGTCAGGACCACAAAAATCTGAGACAGGAGCCTCTTCTCTCTTCATAAAGCGAAACTGCAGTTTTAAACTCACACAAAGAATTCTGATTCCTTTATAAACACTCTGAAGTCTTCAAAAAGTAGTTATCAATAGTTGGCTGTCAAACTGGGAGGCCATATCTAGTGGGATTCTGCAGGGATCTTTCCTGAGTCTGGTGCTGTTCAATACTTTCATTAATGACTTGGATAAGGGAGTGGAGAGTACGCTTATAAAATCTATGGATGATACAAAGCTAGCAGGAGTTGCCCGCACTTCGGAGGACAGGATTAGAATTCAAAATGATCTTGAGAAATTAGAGGAATGGTCTGAAATCAACAAGACAAAACTCAAAGACAAGTGCAAAGTACTTCACTTAGGAAGGAAAAAACAAATGCACAACTACAAAATGGGGAATAACTGGCTAGGGAATAGTGTCACTGAAAAGGATCTGGGGGTTATAGTGGACCACAAATTGAATATGAGCCAACAACGTGATACCGTTGTGGAAAAAGCTAATATCATGCTCGGGTAAATTAACGGGGGTGTCGTATGTATTACATGGGAGGTAATTGTCCCACTGCTTGGCACTGGTGAGACTATAGCTGGAGTACTGTGCCCAGTTCTGGGTGCCACATTTCAAGAAAGATTCGGACAAACTGGAGAGAATTCAGAGAAGAGCAAAAGAAAAGGTTTAGAAAACCTGTCCTATGAAGAAAGGTTAAAAAAACTGGGCATGTTTAGTCTTAAGAAAAGAAGACTGAAGGGGGGACCTAGTAATTGTCTTCAAATATGTTAACAGCTGATATAAAGAGGATGGTGACTGTGTTTTAGGCTATGTATTCCTGGAGGGGAGACATACGCTAACCTTGGTAATCAGAAAAAAATAGTGCATTTAAATTGAAGATTAAAATTCTTAATATTCATTAGGTTGCCTGTCTCAAGACAGATCCTTGAATGGCTTCTTTAAGTAATTGAATGTAAATACTTTCTTTGGTTTCATAAAAGTTAGTTTAAAATCACTCCCCTCTGCGCATTTATAAATGGTTTACATTATCCACAATAAATCAAACAGGACTCACCTAGCCTTAAACAAAATTCCTTGGCCCATCTATAAAACTGTTCTAGTTATTTTGATAGGCTAAAACAGGACTCTCTACTAAGTTTGAAAATAAAATACTATGGTCTTAATTTACCAAGAGAAGAGCATCTCCACCAGAAGCCGACCCACTCTCAAACACATGATCTCTATTAAAAGCTCTCCGAAGAGAGGCATGCAGAAGAAATTGTAACAGAAGTAACCACTGTTTAAAAACAAGCAATTTTTTCTTCTTTCTTTTCCCTTTTTAATAAGGACACAGTTAATAATTGTGATCATTTTGCCTGCTTTTAACTGAAGTCTCTGCTATAGCATGGCAGAGAAACCCAAATGACTAAAATCCTTACATTTCCATTAAAAAAGAATTATTAAAGTTTGGCCTACCATTTCTTTTTTCTCTAAACTGTAAATTTTAGTAATTAGGGGGATAAAATTCCTTGGCACTCAACAACTTAAAACACTCCATTCTACTCTACAATAATTTCCTATTTGCGACTGCATAACACTCCCTTTAAATCACCGCCGGAGCGACCAGCTGCAGAGGCGGCTGGGAGCTGTGAGGCTCAGGGGCAATTTAAAGGGCCCAGAGCTCCGGCTGCCATGATCTCAGGAGCCCCGGGCCCTTTAAATCGCTGCCCAAGCCCCTGGCTGCTGCCGCTACCCTGGGGCTCCAGCAGCAGGGTTCTGGCAGCAATTCAAAGGGCCCGGGGCTCCGCTGCAGTAGCGGTGACCGGGAGCCCCTGGCCCTTTAAGTCACCGCTGGAGCCCTGGGCCGCCGCCGCTGCTATCCCGGGGGCTCCAGCAGCGGGGCTTGGGCGGCGATTTAAAGGGCCCGGGGCTCCGGCCGCCGTGGACCGCCTTACTTTCATCTCTGGCTGGGGAGTGGGGTGTGGGGTGGGGGGTGTGGGGTTGGAGGGCATATGTGGGAGTGGCAAAGCTTACACCTTTAAAGCAAGGCCTTTTCATAAATTTTAAGGCCAGAACAGGCCACTACAATCCTCCAGTCTTGCCTTCTGCACAGCAGAGGCCACAGACCCCCCATCGAACCTAATTACTTGTGTTGGGGTTAGAGTATCTCTTTTAGACAGACACAGCTTCATTCTCTTTTAGGAAGGACGTGAACAACATTTTCACTGGAACTGTGTGATGATCTAGGGTTCACGTCCACTACGGTGCTGTAAACTGAGATTATTGCATAATGGTGCAGAGGGGTAGAAACACAGACAGGCAATGGGGTAACAGAGAGCCCAAAAGCAGAACTTTTCCTCATTCAGCATCAGACCTGTAGCTGCTCTCAATGTAACGCTGTTCAGGTCAAAGGCCCTGTGCAGCTTTATACCAGCTGAGAAGGTGCTTATTTCTCTGTCTTTTTTAAAACGTTTGTTTGCAAGTTGTTATTCACTTGTATGTCCTATTGCTGCAGCCTGGGCTACGCTGATTTCCAATCCACATTCGATGGATCATTTGTCCTTTTCTAAATATTAATTAGCGTGACGGAAATGAAAGTCCTCCAGAGAAGCCAACAGAACCCCGGAATTGATTACCTTAATTTGTGCTTGGACTGTCTGAAGGGCTCAGATCCTGCCTTATACCCATCACTGAACTAGTGAGGTCTCTTTATGATTTCTTCTGAGTTGGCCAGCTTGGTTAACTCTCACCTGACGCCTCCATGCACGCTGAGAAGAGCGGGTCCTGCCCAAGGCCTAGGAATGCATTTTGTACCAAGGTGACACTATAAGAAGTGGATGTTGGGTTGAATGCTGCACAGTGCAGGTGTTGAGGGCTGCATGGATAAGCACAAGGTAAAAGTGATGAGTAAGGCAGGGGGAGTAAGGAGAACCTGACTGTGCATTAATGAGAGGGCTGCAGTACGGACATCATGTTTCTCCTGCAGAATCAAGGGCATAACATAGCTAAGGGCCTCATTAGCATGCTGAAAACTGATTGCTTTTAAGCTCGTCTCATCTCACACACATCTTGTGCACTTGTGAGTAAGGGAGCCGACGTGCTGGAGCTTGGTGCTTATTTCTGCTTAGGGCAGAGGGCTGCACCTAAAGTGGGATTTTCAGAAGTGTGTAGCACTGGCCTATCTTGAAGATTTGGGGAGGGTTTTTTTTAATGAATTCAGTAGGAGCAGAGGTGGGCCAATAATTGAAAAATTTCAACCCCATTACTTAACCTTCCTCATGATGCCCGTCTTCTCTTATGCAACCCAAGTATCGGCAGGTTCCTAACCGTTCGAAAAGTGGGCAGTGCTTTGTCATCACCTGAAGCCCAGTTTAGAACTGCATACTAAATCCCTGAAATAATGAATTTATTACAATGGATTCCCAGTTAGAGATTAAGTTCACACCTGCCCTGCCCTGCCCCGCCCCTTGTTCTACCTGAATGCCCAGCTAGAGCCAATACAGTCACTGTCGTCATAGGATGCTGACTCCCCAGGGACATTTGTTATCAGCAGACACAGTGAACTTGATCATTTTTTTCTCCTCACAACCCCTTCTAGGCTGCAAGGAAGGCGATCTTCAAACAGAGGACTAGGATAACATGGACTAGGTACCTTTTAGTTCACACCAGAAGAGTCCACCCAGGGCAATTAGAGTGTAACTCTTAGGGGCGCACTGTGATTCCCGCCCCTGTAGTCCATACTACAGCACAGTATTGACACAGGCTCAGAGTAAAGTGGTTTACAAGGAGGATGTCATCTTCAGGGCAGAGTGTTGCTTCCAAGAAGGCCTGTGTCTCCACTCCCTGCTTCAACCCATTTTGGGAGAACGGCTACTTTCCCATTCCCACTGGAGTCAAGGGGGTTGCTCTTGTGCAGCTGAGAGCAGAATTTGGCCCAATGAGAATTTTGCCACTGAATGCACAGTGGAACATGGGTAGGTCTTACCTGCTCCGATGTCTCTCTTTGTTCATTCCTGGAATGCCAGGAGTGAGAAATATTTACATTTTCAAAATATCCTTCATTTTATATTATGGTGACACGCACAGGCCCTAACTGATCGTGGCCCATTGAGCAAGATGTTGTACAAACACATAGTAAGAGAGAGTCCCACACTGCAGACCTGACAATCCACACAGACAAGATGGAAAAGGTGGGAGGGGAAACAGAAGCATAGAGCAAGTAAGTGACTTAACCAGGGTCACAACGTAGGTCAATGACAGAGCCAGGAATAAAACCCAGGTCTCCCAGTTGCTTGTGCAGTGCCCTGCCCACTAGATCAGCGTTTCTCAAAATGTGGCCACAGTGGCTGCATGTGACCATCAAGGGCTTTTCTTGTGGGCACAGCCTCCTGGGCTGTGATGGGGCGGGGGAAGCAGTGACCACTCTTCCAGGGCCGCCAGTGGGGATTGGGCCCTGTCCCCCTCCAGAGACACAAACACTGGAGGTGCAGGCAGCTGGTGAATTCCCCACTTTCCCTGAGGTGGCGGGGCAGGTTTTGGGCTCCATCCACGCGATAGCAGGCTCTTGTTCCAGACTCTGGTCCCAGGCTCGCCACCCATGCCATCATCCCTGGGCCCCGCGGCCTCCCTGCCCACCTCCCCATCCAGGGCTTAATTTGTCCCAGAGCTTGCTGGGGCTGAGTAAGTCTGCTGTGAAAAGTGATATTAACAAACACAAATATCTCTTTTCACAGCAGCAGACTTACTATCTAGAAGTTTTTTTAAACTAAAAAAGCAAAAGAAACAACAACAGAAAGACAAGACCATGCAAAGCACCCTATTTGTGTTTCTATTCTGTTTAGGTCCAGTAAAGAACAGAGACAACTATACATTATTTTTATTATGAGGCTGAAAAAACCCTACATAAATAAATTACAATGATTTGGACATGTATATGTGCATATTTATTTGTTTTTCCTAAAGTTAATTAAGCATTTTAGGAAAAATTGCCAGCGTGGCCACCAGCAAGAGTTGGTGGCTGCACTCTGAGGCCACCAAAAAATGCGTTGTGAGAACCCCCTACACTAGACCAGACTGTCTGTATCGTTAAACCTCCATTTCAATGCATGTTATATGTACAGTAAAAACCAGTATTTGGTGTTTAAAAACGAATGCACCTGTAATTCTGGGCGAACATGCACAAATGACCCATGACCAGACAAAGAGTGGAAACGTCTTAGAATCAGGTTCTGTAACTGCATCCATGCAGGAGGACCTGCACCCAAAAGGAAATCCATTTACTGCAACGGGGCTCCATGCTAGTGCAAGGGAGGTCTAGCATACTAGCCACAGAGCACCAACTGCTTTACAAACTTTAATTATGCCACAAAACTCCCATGTGATGTAAGACCCACATGGATTGAGCCTGAAAGCTAAATATTAGTCCCCAGTTATTAATTTATTAAACTAGAAAGGGCCAGATCACATATTACACAATAGAGCTGGGTTAGTGTGCAATCAAGTTGTATGAGGGCAGTGTCTATTTACCAAAGTAATAACTGCTGAGTCATTATTTGCTATGAATTATAACTCGGGAGTGTAAATAAAGTTTAATATAATGAGTAGGGAATTCTCATTTTGGGAGATGACTACAGAATAGGCTGGATAATCTTTAAGTAATCTCCTATTTGATGCCTGTGTTAATATCAGTGTAGAGAACAGGGTTGTCCTGACACTTTGACAGGAGTAATGACTATAATCAGAACTGAAGAACAAGCCTTCATAGAGGGGTCAGTTTCAGAGCAATAAACCAGGGGGTCTCAAACTGGGGGTCAGGACCACTCAAGGGGTCACAAGCCTATTACGTGGGGGGTCATGAGCTGTCAGCCTCCACCCCAAACCCTGCTTTGCCTCCAGCATGTATAATGGTGTTAAATATATAAAAATGTGTTTTTAATTTGGGGGGGGGCTGTCACTCAGAGGCTTGCTATGTGAAAGGGGTCACCAGTAAAAAAGTTTGAGAACCACTGCCCTAAACAAAATTCCATTAGCCTTCTAAGACCACAGGGGTTGATGTGTGTTCACATAGCACTCTACTTCCACCTGGTGGCCAAAGGTCCCCATTGCAGTCTATGTTAGGCACTGATATGGTCCCCATAAGAGTAATACCTATGTCAGGCCTGCACAACTCGTAAAGCGGCGAGGGCCATATTACTCAAAAGAAAACAGCTGAGGGCCGAAACACCCCGGCCCCGCTGAAACCCCCCCCACAGCGCTGCCAACCCTCCCCCTCCCAGCGCCGCCCAGCCCCCCCGAAACACAACACCAGCCCCACGGAAACAACCCCCCCGCCCAGCGCTGCCCGCCCCGCAGAAACAAGCCCTCCTTCCCCAGCGCCGCCCCACCGAAACAGCGGTATTGAACCTTGGTAATATGTTATAGCGGGCCCCTAAGGTAGTATAATTAAGGTAAAAGAAAAATGTCTTTTTTGCTAGAAGTAGAATAAGATCTTCCCCCCACTTTGTAATCAATTGCCCTGTTGAATGAATGAGGTAGGCATGGAAGGCAGGCACCTCCAGACAGCTGCAACCCTTGGAGAGAACAGATCAGCCACCGACTCGCCGCTCGCCTCCTCAGCCCCCCCTCCCCCAGCTTGCCTACTCACCCCCCGCCCCTGCCCGCCCACTCACCTTCTCACCCCCCCGGCTTGCCTACTCACCCCCAGCCACTGCAGCTGCCTCCTCCCCTCCTGCCACTGCCCGCCCGCTCACCTCCTCAGCCCCCCGCCACTGCCCGCTCACCTCCTCAGCCCCCCTCCCTCACCCGCCGCTTGCCTACTCACCCCCCATGGGCCACACAGTGAGCCCACCTACTCACCCTCCCCGCAGACCGCACAGCGAGCCCACGTGGGCCGCATGTTGTGCAGGCCTGACCTATGTGCTTCTCCATCTTTAGTGTATTTATCCTCACAGCACCCATGTGATGTGCTATTTTACACATGGGTAACTACAGTCACACACAAAGTCTGTGGTGAAGCACGGACTTGAACTTGGTTTGCTTGGGTCCCAAGCTGGCCCCCTAACTACTGGACCATCCTTCCTCTCATTAATAGTGATTGTCATGTCTATGTCACAAAGCAAAACTCTAATTATTTGTTGCAGTACTTCAGGGTCTAGCCCAGAGAGGGGCCAAGCATCCTCATCTCCCATTAATTTAATACAAGTCGCGAGTGCTCAGCCCCTCACAGGCTCAAGCCCTAAATAAAAGTGAAATAAGACCTGCCCTATATATTTATCTATTGGGTGACTAAATTCATCCACAAAAGTGTGAAACAGAGGGATTTTAGTTTAATGCAGGTCTCAGTGTAGCTTTATGCCATCTGAAACTACTAGGACACCTCCATAAAGTTTACGTAACACTTAGTGGGGAGTTACTGGGGAGCTCAGTTTCACCAAGTAGGACTGAAACAACCGGCTTCAACGTTAGAGGTCTTAAAATTCTGAGGCTGTCATTAGGTAAGGCTCATAGAATTGTAGAATATCAGGGTTGGAAGAGACCTTAGGAGGTCATGTAGTCCAACCCCCTGCTCAAAGCAGGACCAACCCCAACTAAATCATCCCAGCCAGGGCTTTATCAAGCCGGGCCTTAAAAACCTCTAAGGAAGGAGATTTCATCACCTCCCTAGGTAACCCATTCCAGTGCTTCACCACCCTCCTAGTGAACTAGTGTTTCCTAATATCCAAATAGTTTCATAACTTTAAAAAAAAATCCTGTCACCCTAAGCATGCACTTGGTGTAACAGCGCTTCAGCCTAAAACCAAGGCTGGGATGGTCTAAGTTGTGCTGCTTCTCTGCACTAATCTACAGAAGAATCCATTGCTGGTGTAAATTAATGGGGCCTTCATCCCCTCCTCCCCCCTTGCAACACTGCATGTATGCACATACGGATAGTGCCCCAAACTCACCCACACCCTACTTCCTGGGGGTGTCCTTTATTCTTAAATTAATATGATCAGATTCAACAGAAGAATGCTGTCCCAAGGTCCTTCTCGCTTCCATAAGGGACACTCAAATCACTTATACTCCCTGAATTGGAGCTAATGAGATCCACTTGCTCTGGCAGCCAGGGTGTGAAGGAGAATGGGTCTATATTTCCTCCCAGGGCCCTGGTCTACACTGGCGGGGGGGCTTGAATAGCGTAGCTGAAGTTGATGTACTTAGATCTACTCACCACGGTGTCTTCACCGTGGTGAGTGGACTGCTGATGCTCCCCCGTCGACTCCGCCCTCGCTTCTCAGCCTGGTGAAGTACAGGAGTCGACGGGAAGGCGCTCGGGGGTCGATTTATCATGTCTAGACTAGACATGATTACATGATAAATCGACCCCTGCTGGATCGATCGCTGCCCGCCGAGCCGGCGGGTAGTATAGACATACCCACAAGCAGATACTTGGTCATAGCACTTTTCTCCTCTCCCACTCTGTTCTCCTATTGGTTTCTCTCTCGCTGTTAAATGGTTTGTACACTGCAAGCCTATAGGTTAAAATGCCTCACACGTGATCTGCAACAAGCATAAATAAAAATGCACCAGCTGTATGGTGCGATGTGGAGTATCAGTTGCTTTTGCTTTTTTCCAGAGCTATGAAGCTCTAGCTCAGTGATTCCCTGTCTGAAATGCCCTGGCATGTACAATGGTAGTGATGTCAGACCTGTTTTGAATCTGGGTGTGTAAGTTAAGTAGTTTCATATAGTGAATGGTTTGGGGATTTAAAAATAATCTATAGTTTTCTTTTCTATAGGATTGCAATGCAAGGAAATGCAAAACTGCCTGGCCATGCAATGTGCTACAAACAGCACTGACTGGGTGTGATTCTTCTCCCGCTACAGGTTTCACATTAGTGTAGCTCCAGAGTTACATCTGACTTACACCAGCGTGAGAGAGAATGTCCAGTATGGTATCTGAGCATCATACTGGGAGTAACAGCACCAGAGGAATGCCTGCTGACGTGTCGCATGAGGAGGAGCTAGCCACATCAGGGACCCCCAAGAAAACACTGTTAGGTTTTAAAGTAAATTATAGGGGGAATGTTCTGGACCGGCTCTTCCTTTCTCTGACATTGGTGTGAATCAGGAGTAGTAATAGTAATTACCTAGCTTTCATACTGTGCTTTTTATCAGCAGATCTCAAAGTGCTTTACAAAAGGAGCTCAGTATCATTAGCCCCATTTTACAGGGGGGGAAACTGAGGTACAGAGTGGTGGAAGTCACCCACCAGGCCAGGAATAGGACCTTGGTCTCCTAGGCCAGTGGTCTATCCACTCCGCCATGGTGAATCAGTAGTATGCAGGGACAGCATGGCCAATGAGTAGGGCAGACAGGAGTCCTGGACTGGTTCTATTCCCAGCTCTGCCCTTGACCAGCGGTGTGAAGCTGGACAAGTCACTTCACCTCTCTATGCCTCTGATTTTGTCTCTGAAGTGCCCTAAGCCCATTTACAAATAAGAATTAGTCTCCTAAATCCATTAGGCATCACAACACTGAGTGCAGCAATGCCTAAATACCTTTAAAAATCTGGCCCTAAGCTCTGTGGGGGCAGGGACTGTTTATCACATATTTGAACAGAGTTGGGGCCTCTAAGCTTTACCATAATTCAGACAGTCAACAGAGCTACATCTCTGTGAGATTTAAATCAGGCCATTTGTTTACAGTATCATTCTAAAGCTGGTGTGTTACTCAATGCTGTTTGCAGAACCTCTCTGAATTCTTCAAAATAAATCTTTGAATCACACTTTGCCAATGCTTCACAGTCAGCAAAAAGGTGTTTCAAAGCCCACTGCCTCAGACGCATGGAAGGAATATACTTTGTACAGAAAATGGAACACAATTCTATAGGACACTTTGCTGCAATAACAACATGTGAGCTGGACCAATGTTGGACTAGCAGTTCAGTACTTCCCACACCTGCAGTGGGGGAGGAAGTTTCCCTAGATAACCCCGCTTTCCTTTCCTTTCCTTTCTCTGTTCCTGCTGCAGTGCTACTGCCATCTAATCTCACATGCAAAAATGCGAGGGATGATCAGCAGTGAGGATGTGACTCCTACAGCCAGACTGACCGGGATATAAAAAGGAGAGTGAAAAGTTGGGGTATGAGGACACGTGTTTCCCTTATTCTCCCCAGAAGCTGCACCTATGAGTAGTCCCCACTGCTGAGGCAGAGGCCGCTTAGACCAAACGAGGCTGACACTATAGTTCTGTCTGCAAATGAACTCCTTCCTCTGCTACCATTGCTGACGAGAGCTTGTGTCTTCCCTGCCCTTGAAACTGCATTATCTGCTTTGGCTGGGAGCGCGCGATAATAGCTCCTGACAATGGCAAGAGTTGCTCTGAGCCGGTGGAACAGGAAATCCCATTTCTCAAGCCCTTCAAAGCCTGCCAGGCACGACTCAGCGCAGTGGGCGTTCAGTGAGATTATGGCGCTAAAAATAACCCGCACAATAAGGTGCGCATTAGGCAGAAGAAAAGGACTTACCCTGGGTGTGGGTTCCCTCTCCACTGATGGCCTCAAGTGTCCCCAGCCAGTACAGGTGCTTGGTTTTGTACTCTGAATTAAAACTAGAACCGCAGCAGCGGAGGGTTTTTTTTTTTTTTTAAATGAAATAGGACGATTAACGGGTGCAGCCAGAGGCTGAGCTACTTTCCAATTTTTAAACACAATCTTTTTTTACTTATGGTTTTCTATATTAAGAACTTGGAAGTGAAATCTGCTTCCCTATCGTTATGAGTTCATAGGCACGTATTAGCGTTGGGCTGCAGTGGAGTACAGGGTTGCTGACACGGATACTGGGCTCACCGTGCATGGCAATCCCAGCAGGTTTGCTGCTCCTTTTGCAGAATCAACTCCAGTGTTTAACACCCTGCCCAAAAAAGGCTTGTTGGGTCTGACCCCGGTCCTACTTGAGTCCATGGGAGTAGGATTGGGTCCATAATATATAAATTGCCAGAATTAGCACTACCTGGCAGCCTTACAAAAATGTTGCTGTTATTGTGAATATTGGCCTAGGGGTGCATTCTGATTGTCTGGACTGTTAAAGATAAATCCAGTACGTTGTATTGGATCAATTTCATTACTGCAAACCTGACTGTGGAGGAAATTACCATGTTCACTTGCAAGACTCGGGGGTGGTACCGTTGGACTGGAAAATAGCTAATGTGGTTCCTATTTTCAAGAAGGGGAAAAAAAAATGACCCGGGTAACTACAGGCCTGTTAGTTTAACATCTGTAGTATGCAAGGTCTTGGAAAAAATTTTGAAGGAGAAAGTAGTTAAGGGCCTTGAGGTGAATGGCAATTGGGACAGATTACAACATGGGTTTACGAAAGGCAGATCGTGCCAAACCAACCTGATCTCCTTCTTTGAGAAAGTAACAGACCTTCTAGATAAAGGAAATGCGGTGGATCTAATATACCTCGATTTTAGTAAAGCGTTTGATACGGTACCGCATGAGGAATTATTGGTTAAATTGGAAAAGATGGGGATCGATAGGAAAATCCAGAGGTGGATAAAGAACTGGTTAAAGGGGAGACTGCAGTGGGTAGTACTGAAAGGTGAACTGTCAGGTTGGAGGGAGGTCACCAGTGGGGTTCCTCAAGGTTCGGTTTTGGGTCCGATATTATTTAATCTATTTATTACTGACCTCGGAACCGAATGTAGGAGTGGGCTTATAAAGTTTGCGGATGACACAAAGTTGGGAGGCATTGCCAATTCGGAGAAGGATCGGGATATTCTGCAGGGAGACTTGGATGACCTTGTAAATTGGAGTAATAATAATAGGATGAGATTTAATAGTGAGAAGTGTAAGGTGATGCATTTAGGGATGACTAACAAGAATTTTAGTTATAAGCTGGGGACGCATCGGTTGGAAGTGACAGAGGAGGAGAAGGACCTCGGAGTCCTGGTTGATCGCAGGATGACTATGAGCCGGCAATGTGACATGGCTGTGAAAAAAGCTAATGCGATCTTGGGATGCATTAGGCAAGGTATTTCTAGCAGGGACAAGGAGGTGCTGCTTCCGTTATACAAGGCGCTAGTGAGACCTCATTTGGAGTACTGCATGCAGTTCTGGTCTCCCATGTTTAAAAAAGATGAACTCAAACTGGAACGGGTACAGAGAAGGGCCACTAGGATGATCCGAGGAATGGAAAACCTTTCCTATGAAAGGAGACTCGAGGAGCTCGGTTTGTTTAGCCTAACCAAAAGAAGGCTGAGGGGGGATATGATTGCTCTCTTTAAATATATCAGGGGGATAAATACCAGGGAGGGAGAGGAATTATTTCAGCTCAGTACTAATGTGGACACGAGAACAAATGGATATAAACTGGCCGTGGGGAAGTTTAGGCTTGAAATTAGACGTAGGTTTCTAACCGTCAGAGGGGTGAAATTTTGGAACAGCCTTCCGAGGAAACGGTGGAGGCGAAAGACCTCTCTGGCTTCAAGATTAGGCTAGATAAGTTTATGGAGGGAATGGTTTGATGGGATAACATGATTTTAGTCAATTGGGCAATAACGTGCCATCGCTGGTAAAATGTGGGTCCGGCTGGAGAATCTTGCCTGTATGCTCGGGGTTCTACTGATCGCCATATTTGGGGTCGGGAAGGAATTTTCCTCCAGGGTAGATTGGCAGAGGCCCTGGAGGTTTTTTGCCTTCCTCCACAGCATAGGGCAGGGGTCGCAAGCTGGAGGATTCTCTGCGACTTGAAGTCTTCAAATCACGATCTGGAGACTTCAACAGCTGAGATAAGGGAAATTGGGTGGGTCAGCTTTAGTGGCCTGCATCATGCGGGAGGTCAGACTAGATGACCATAATGGTCCCTTCTGACCTTAAAGTCTATGAGTCTATGAGACCTGGACTGATGTGCATTCAAGTGAGCAACAACTGACTTCTTTTTCAACCCCAAATATTCCTGTGGCCCAATGAATGGTGAATAGTTATACCAGACTATGATTGCTGCTTGAGCAACTCATTTGTTGAATGCACATTGCTTATTAAATTGCTTACACAGTATGTATTTATGCCCTGGTTCAATTTCTAATGGTTCGCTTTTCTAATTAGATGCAGTGTTTGTGTATAAATATGTAATATAAAAGGTGTGCATATATATTACAGGCCGCACCAGATAGCAAGCACTCAAAAGTTAGGTAATACCAGAATTAAGGTTGCCTTTCCTACCTTAATTAAGCCCCCTTGTCTGTATGCATTATAACATAGTCTTTAATTACATGATCACATATATTCCCCCCCCCACCCAGGACTCCTGCCTCTTTTGGGGCACAGGCAGGAGCGCCGCCAGCTTTTCTGCCGCCCTAGGCGGCGGAAAGTCCCGCCCCGAAATGCCGCCCCCCGCAGAGGCGGCGGAAGGTCCCGCCGCCGAAATACTGCCACGGTCGCCGCCCCCCAAATTGTAGCACCCTAGGCAACTGCCTAGGTCGCCTAATGGGTTGCACCGGCCCTGGGCACAGGATGAAACATGCTGTCTGGGAATGAATCAGGGTTGTGTAGTAAAGGAAGCTCTTGTCTGTTTAGACCCCCCCGCCTCATTTGTTGAGGAAGCTGGAAGGTGTGTAATGAATTAGACAGAAAGAGAAAGGATGGTCTCATGGTTAAAGCAACTGAATGGCACCCTGGAGAAATGGATTCTCTCTGCCTCTGCTACAGAGCTCCTGCATGATGTTGGGCAAGTCACTTAAACCAAACTTTTCAATGGTGGTCGCTAATTGTGTGTTTTTGGGTGCCTAGCATGACACACCTTGATTTGCAGTATTGCTGAGCCCTCACCACTGCAAGTGAGGTCAATAGGAGCTCCACTTGAAACCGTAGAGTGCTATAAAATGTGAAACATTCTGGGAAGTCAGGCCCTAGGCATTTCAAATTGGGCACACAAAGTTAGTTGACACTTTTGACAATTTTGGCCTTCATCTCTGTGCCTCAGTTCCCCCAAGTGTAAAATGGGGATAATAATCTCACCTCACCTGTGTGTTGTGAAGATAATCAATTAATGTTTGGAAAGCACTAAAATACTAGATTCATAGATTATAAAGCCAAAAGGGACCACTGTGCTCATCTTGTCTGACCTCCTTTATAACACAGACCCTAAGACTTGCCTGAATTTATTCATGTTTGAAGTAGAGCGTACCTATAAAAAAAAAATCCCAAACACCTCTCTACAGCGAGAGCACTGTAGGAAAGCCCATGAGAAAATTCATAATTCTGTCTTCTGAGTAGGGTTTGAATGGTGTGCAGTAAATACTGTATGTGTGTGGGGGGCACACACTGAATGAGGAGGAAGAAAAGAAAAATTGAATAGCCACTCTTCTAATGAGCACCATCCATCCCGTGCACTGAATGAGGCAGGGGTCCTATTGAAATAAATTATATGTGATCATGTAATTAAAGACATGCATGACCACAAGGAGGCTGAGTAAGGTTGCACAGGCAATCCTATTTCAGGCATTTCCTAATGTTTGAGTGCTTGACTTGGCAACTTAGCTTTCTTTTAATGTAGCATTTTGGCATGTAATTATGTATAAATCAGTATTGGGAGGATAAAGAAACCACATGCAAGAACTTACACACAACGGTTTTGGGGATGGAGGGAGAAGGAGAGAAAATAAACTTTTTTTTTTTTTTTTTTTAAGGTATGTGATCAAAGTCTCTCAAAGGTCCCTCATTGTAGGCACCAATCATCTACACTCCACACCAATCTGGCATCTCCTGTCACTTTTATAACTGAAAATTATTTAGATCAGAAATGCAGAATCATGAACTTATAGAAAGTTATAGAAAAGTGTCATTAGTTATAAAAAGCATCATTAAAACTAAGAGATTGAATTCCACAATTCAAGTTCCCTGCATGAATGATTGTTTTGGGACCCTCGTTTTGGGCCTTTGTCACACATTCCACCCCACTTTGGGCCCTAACAGCCTGAGAGGTCTGCAAAAACCTTTTCTAACACAGCAGTGACTTTTCCTGAGATTATATTTTTGTTTGAACATAAGCATCAGACATCATCATAAACACCAAGTGCTATGACCTTGGGATGACCCTTCATCCCAGGAGATGCTGTACAGTGTGACGTCCACAGGGGATGTCATCTGCAGCAGAAGTCTACACATTCCACCTTCTGCAGTAGATGTTCACCAAAAGTCTTCCCCGCAGAGATGCCGCTGACCACAAACACATCATCCTAGGAAACTGTGCCTGCTATTGACTTTAACATGACACTCTGAAGATGCCTTCCTCCACTGACATTACTATGACCCTCAAAAAGTGCCTCCTTCTAAAGATTTTCTCTCTGTCCTGCCCCACAAAGCTTGAATAGCTTACCAGTGTTAGTCTCACCCCAACCATGATGCTATCCACTCCAGAGACTTAATGTGAGCATCTTCCTTGGAAAATACCACATGCTACAAATTTTAACAAGACAACCTCAGGAGATGGTGTCTGCTATAGTAACATAACCCTCTCTGACTCTGAGAAATATCTTTTGCTACCAATATGGATGCAATCCTCCATCCCATTCATACAGCAACTGCCTTGCAGGAGATGCAGTGGCAGTGGTTCTGAAACCATGGTCTCTGGACCACTGTTAGTGTGCAGAATACTTTCTGGTGGTCTGCAAAGAGCTGGCAGGTCATATGGTGCTGGCTACAACTCCTCACTTCCAGCTGCTTCTACAGGTATTCAAGTAGCTGTTCCCTGAGCCTGAATCTGTGTTAAAGCAGCTGGAGAGATGGAAAAGATGCCAGCTTAGCTGTTCATTCTGCAGGAGAGAAAGCAAAAACTCACCTCTTGGACTGGAGCCATCAGCAGAACAGTTACAATTAACTTAATACTTTTCTCATCTCACTTCTCCAAATAAGCAACAGCTGTGATGGCCATAAGATGGTTTTATGAGGGGTGGGGTCCATGAGATGTAGCCATCAATAAGACTAGGTTGGAGAGCCCCGGCACATGGTATCTTCTGACTGACACACGGCTGTTGAACTGGCATGTTTAGCACAAAATGGGCTGAGCAGACTTACATACCCCATTCTTTTCACCCTCCCCAACACCCTCTGGAGGCAAGTGCTGACATTTGCCTTTTTCTTTTTTTAAGGTCATACTCTCTGTAAACCAATTTGTTGCAGATTTATCATCTCAGCCAATACCATTAAGATTAACATACAGCAATGGTTTTCCACTCTATGGGATTTTCTAGGTATCGGACACAATATTTACCTTGGGAAATAGAGAGTGATGCAAACTATCCTTCCCCCTTTTGCATCCTCTTGTGCCCTGGCTAGCACTGAGAGTCATAGAGAAGGGAGAACCAGAACATCTACTCTTGTCTCCTGTACCTCACAGGCCACCACCACCACCCAGCACACGCACACCGAACCCAACAACCAACATTAGACCAAAGTATTACAGCCCACAGGAGATGAGACTAGTATGTGCCACAGGCAGAGAATAGGAGGGACTGGGCGCACCAGTGCCGGAGGTCCCTGCAATGTGTGGCAGGGAAATGATTAAGTGCAATATACCCTTTTAATCCTGGCAAGAGACCTGTGCCCACACACTGCAAAGGAAGGCAAAAAAACAAGTTCATTTCGAGTCTTACCTGGGGGAAATTTCTTCCTGACCCCATATAGGCCCGGAGCATGAACCATGTGAACAAGAACCCGCCAGCCACACATATAGCCTGTGCCTAATGTTGATTAAAGGGTTCATCCCACAGGTTCAGCTGCTGGCTGCTCCATCCCTGGTGGCCTGGGTTCACCATGTCAGAGGGGAGCTGGTGCCCCTAAAAAATGGCAGGGTTGGGGCTGGCAATTAGCCACCCCTCCTCCCCCCCCAAAAAATCATGATGACCCCCTCATTCAAAGGCAGCTCTGACTCATCCTCCCCCATAAAATCCAGCAACTAACCTACTTGAGACTCTTTTCCCTTGCCCACGGCTCCTCCTGCTCGTGAGGACACTGCCCCCCACTCTTCTCCATGCTGCCCCTTCCTGCCTGAAGGGACACCAGTGGCTCCAATGTTCTGTTCCCCACCAGCCCTTGGCTGTGGAGTCACAGGCCAAACATGCACCCCTGTGTTTTCCCCCTGGACCCCCAGTCTCCTCAGCATGTCACAACCACCCTCCCCCCCTTGCCAGGTCCCAGTCACCCCCACACGCCTGTTTTCTTTGCCAAGTCAGAGCCCTCTCCCCCGGCCCTCACAACCATATCAGGTCCTGGCTCCCCAAGTCGCATGCCACCCCCACCTGTGCAGGGGTGCTGGAACAATTTGTATAGCTGGGGTGTGGAAAGCCATTAAACCAAAAGCTAAATCCTATATGATGGGAACCACTTCAAGGGGGTGCAGCAGCACCTATGCATCCAAATCCCTCTCCCCCACAGTTCCCCAGCCCCCACTCTCCTGAGCAGGTCACACACCCCTTGCTTCTCCCCCATCCCCATTACCAGGTCACTGGCCTCCCCAGTCGCCAGCCTCTACCTGCTGCTCCCTTTCACGCCCAGGCTAACTCACCCTCATGCAGGTCCTGGGCTGGGGGCAGGGCTCTGCACTGCGCTCACAAGCCAGGGCTGGCCCCACATGGCCTGGAGCTGAGGTGGCTCACGAGCACGGGCCTCACCCCGGGGAGGCAAGAAAGTGCTTGTAGCCCTCTAGCCCCTTGTGATTGCTCCGTGTACGCCGCACCGCAGGCCCAGCCGACTCCTCCCTCCCACCCCGGCCCGAGCCCACCACACTGTGCTGCTGGGGGAGCAGGCAGGTGGTTTGTTTAAGAACTAAAGGAATTGGGGGGGAAGTGGCAGGGCTGGGGGTGGCAGACCCCCCCCCCCGCAAAACTCGTTAGGGTTTTGTACTGTAGCCACCTCACCAGCCACCCCGTGACTAGCAACACAGGAGGCCAATGTGCAGTACGAGTCCCCGAGGCAGACTAGCTCCTGCTTCCCACTGCAAAGCATCCACCTGCTGCAGGCATTGCAACAAACTGTTACCAGCAGCGCTGCTGGCATGGCTGTTGGGTGCGTATGAAATGCACTGAAGAGACCTGTGAAGCTCAAGGTGCAATACCAAGTGGTTTATGTCCCTACTGTAGGAAAGACACTGAAGAGCAGGAGGCCCTGTAATCCACAGGACTTGGCATAGTAGGGAGACAGTCAAATCCTTATTTGGGACTTCCAGGGAGCAGCCTACCATCATATCGATAACTGACTGTTCCCATGAAAAGGCCATGGAAAAGCCTGAAAACGAATCAAAACACCATATTCAATAATCATGCAAAGGTAAAAAACGGCATTCAGTGCACTTCATATTCATTAGTCTTCTTTCAGTTTTTCCTTTGGTGACCTGCTTATGTAAAGAGCAGAATTTCACACCTATTCAACAGCTGGTTAAACACCCCTAAACCCCATGGCACCAATCAAATACATCTCCCTTATGCAGAATGAATACAAATACTAGCCCCATTGAACAGCAGTTATCCCTATGAACTCTCATCATGCTAACTTAGTTCCCTGGAAGATGTCCCAATAAAGTAGCAGTAGGGTCCAATGGACTGGAAGTCAGGAAACCTGGTTCCTATTTTCACCTCTGCCACTGATGCAGTGTGTGTTATAGCTGATGTCACAATTTCTGCTCATTTTCTCTATCCTTAACATAGCAATAGTGATATCTACAGTGCCTTAGTAAAGTGATTTGAGATCATTGCATGAAAGGTCAACATTTTCAATAGTGTCCATTAATTTTGGGTGCCTCTATTTTCTGGCCTGATATTCAGAAATGCTGAGCCCTGACAACTCCAGACAAACTCCAGTGAGAACGGTGGGTGCACTGCTTGGCACCTTTGATAAACTCAGCTCTAGGTAGCTCGAGATGGCCAGCCAAAAATTGAGGTGCCCAGAATGAACAGTCACTCCTGAAGATGGGGGTTTTGGTTTGTGCTGGTCTCTAATTCATATCCACCATTTGCAAGTGTGTTAACATAAGAAACAGATACATATGGTTCAACTACTCTGGTTGTTTGTCCTTGCCCTGCTGGGTGGATGCAGGACTCTACTTGGTCAGGCAAAACATAAATCACTAAATTGTAACAAACCTGTTTAAATTCATGATTAGGAGGAGAGTTGGATAAGTGCAAGCCACACTTCTCTGTCTAGGTTTGAAAGGCCTCTGCACAGTACTTACCTGAGTCCAGTGCTGGCAGGCAGAGGGATGGATTCTCCACCGTAGACATAAACAGGACACTCAAGAGCTAGTGTCTTTACTGAATGAATTTATTGTTTTTTGAACTAAAGTTGCTCACAGTTATTTAACAAGGGATACATCAGATTTTTTGTCCATTTTAAACTGTTAAATAATGTCAGTTGGTTTCTGTGAGTGTGTGTGTGTGTGTGCGCGCATGTGTGTCGTCAAAGTACAAAATCGGAAGGATAACAAGAGGTATTGCTTTCGTTTATTCTTATATCTTGTGTAAGTAATCCCCTTCCTGCTTGTACCGCATGGGTTTTGCTGATATAGGTTTTTTTTTTTTGTAAATTATTATTATTATTTTGTATCGAAATCCCAGCCTTTTGTAGAGGTACAATGTAACAGAAGCATCAAAAATCTATACACAGAGAGAAAAGAGGGAAAAGAGGATGGAGGTGGTTGCAGGAGATCATGGAGGAGGGGCAGAGAGGGCAGAGGCAGGAAAGACAACGAAAGCAAAAGAGACTAATTTACAGCAATGTCATGCAATTAAAACTGCCCCCCCTCTTGCACCCTGGCCTCCCCCCATCCCCAGCCATCACCCCCACGGCATCTGACATGCACACAGCAATACAATTTTAAGAATAGGAAAAAATAATAAATTAAAAACAACCCAAAAATAAATAAAATAAATCTCTTCCATTTGGGGGACAAGGAAAGCTCAAGGATTAAAGGTTACCATCCCAATTGTGCCTTACTTACTTTTTTTTTTTAAATTTTCAAACCTATGTACAAGTGAAACCAGTCGAAGGGGGGGGGGACAAAGTAAACAACAACAACAATAAAAAGAGAGAAACTGTCCAATGTTATCATTTAAAAAAAAAAATTCTTGTAGTACAACATATACCCAGAGGAACCCAACAAACAGCAATTGAAGGTCATAAGAGAAGTGCACTCTAATGCTAACCCTACGTTCTTAAAACCTCAGTAAAGAAGTGTTTCTCATTGTGTTTTTTTGTCTTTGACGTTTACAACCGTGTTTGTTTGTTTTAACCTTTGAACTTGGGCCAGAATAAATTACACTTGGTCGTGTAGCTCTCAGGGGAAAAAGACCAAAAAAATAAAATAAAAATGTCAAGTTCACAAGAGGAACATTTAAGGTTTTTTCTACCTTTTTTCCCCCTCTCCCCAAAATAAATAGGAATCAGTGTCGCCTCTACACAGTAATTAAACAAAACAGAAGATATATCTAACAGCTTAATTTTTTAAATATATATATGTATATATAAATAACCAAGACCTAATAATAACTTAAACACAAAAAACCGTCCTCGCCCACCCGCTCCCACCCACCAGCCCCCTTTAAAAAAAAAAGGTTTATAAAAATATCTTGCAGTAATTTTTAAAGTTTACAGTAGCTTCGTGATTCACTTGCCCATAGCACTGACTCCTCGTCTCACTCAGATGAACGAAGTGCCAGTGGTATGCACATGCACACTCATGGAAAAAAACCAAAATTATCCTCTTTTCTTCTTCTGTTTGTTGAAAAACCCAATAAATCAAATAAATAAATAAATAAATCAAAACCAGCAAATAAATAATAATACTGATATTGATGCAGCACGAGCGACACGACAATTGCATCCAAATGCAGGGTGTGTTGGAGGATCCAGATGGTGGAAGAAGGTCCCAACACGGCAGTGTGGTAGGCGGGAGTTGAAGCGTGGGGTGGAAGATGAAGAAGGAGCAGCAGCAGCAGCGGCGGCAACGGCAGTTGGTGGCAAGAGAGACTGTTCTCAGCTAGGCAGAATCCTTTCCCGCCTCTTTTGCTGCCGTATGTTGCCTTTTCCCTAAGTTTGAATGTTTGTTTGTTTTTGTGTTTGTTCATTCCCCCAACCCCCACGAGAGGATTCCCTCCCCCTCCAGCAGGTCGAAAAGCAAAATGATAAGAGTATAAAAAACAAACACAATTAAAAAAAAAGAAAAAGGAAAGGGTGGGGACAGGGAGGAAAAAGGAGTTGGAGAAAATCCCACAGTGAAACTCCCCGATATTGTCTTGGTTCGATGCTTTGCTTTTACTCACTCCTTGGTGGTTTTGGCTGAGAGTGCTCCCTGGTTTCATTGTTACATTTCCCCTTGTTTCTTGCCCCCCTCCCCCTGCCAGTCTGAGTTCACCTGCACAGACGAATGTTGTCAAGGACAATGGTGTCGCTCCAACAATTGCAACCTGCTTCCAGCCCAGGTTGTGCAATCCCATTACTGAGCAGATCTCCCTCGTGGAGCACCAAAAAGAAAAAGAGAAAAAGTGTGTGTTGGGGAGGTGTTTGGGAGGAGGTGGGGGAGAAACCCATTTCCTGGGGGCAGAGGGGGAGGCTGGGAACCTCAAACAGGACTGGTCCTTGGACAGTCTACATCGGTTTCCTTCCGTCAACAAGTGTCCGCAGAGCACAGAAGGTGAAGCCGTGGCTGACATGTTAACTTTTCGGGATAATTCCTGGTAGCAGAGCGGAAACAAGTGGTGTCGTCAGAAACAGAGAGAGCAAGAACAGAACAAGAAACAAAAATAATAATTTAAAAAACCCAACAAAACATCAGGAGGGGAAAAAATAAAAATAATAATCAAAATACAGGGAGATGTCAAAACAAAAAACCAAAACCAA
Source organism: Terrapene triunguis (assembly GCF_002925995.2). Taxonomy (NCBI): domain Eukaryota; kingdom Metazoa; phylum Chordata; order Testudines; family Emydidae; genus Terrapene; species Terrapene triunguis. The sequence continues at coordinate 2,705,802 of NW_020664522.1, read as the reverse complement.
AAAAGCCACAACCCAAGATCTGGTGAACTGGGTTTTGTCATCTGTGCTACCTTGTCTTTCTTTCTTTTTCTTTCTTTCTTTCTTTTTGTGTGTGTTTGTTTCTGAGATATATATTATATATCATATATAAATATATATATGTATATATATACAGTCATTCCTTCTTACAAAATTTGTCTATAGACAGTTTTGTACTGTTGTGGAAAGGTATATACATCCTTCTAGTTTAGAGGCTAGCTTGCTAAGGAATATTCTTTGATTCTTTCTTGCTTTTTGTTTTTTAAGTTATTTAATTTTTTTAAAGGTATTTATTTAAGGTTGGTCTTGTAGGCCGACTGATGAGACCATCTTTGCCTTGTCTTTGCCAGCGGGGTACTTATTGTCTCCTCTAGACCCATAGTCATTAGCATCGGAATCGCTCCGCTTGCTGTTTGCGCTATGCTTGGTTGGCGTGCCGGGGGGATGGCTCACCTGCCCGTTCTTCTCGTCTGAAAAAAGTTGTTTAATTACGTCAAAGAAGTTACTCAATGGGCTGCCTGGGTACACAAAACAGAAGAGACAAAAAAAAAAAAAAAAAAAAAAAAAAACACAGAGAGAAAGAAAAAGAGAGAGAGAGAGAAAGAGAGAGAGAGAGAGAGAACAAACAAACAAATGAACAATGGGATTTTTAACAAGAAGAACGTGATGAGAGATCCAGAGCCACGTGCATGGGGGTGTGTGGAGGATGAAGAGGATGAGCAGCAAGAGGAAGAGTGTTAGGATGGGACACCTCTGGCAGTGAAGAGGCTGGGAGCAAAACGTGCCAAGGAGGTGTCCTACTTGCATACCATGTGGTTGGGAGCAGAGATCCTACCTAGCAGGGGAACTCCATGGCTACGTGAGCCTGGCACGCAGCACCATGTTGTGGAAACAGCTATATGATTTGTTTGGAATTATTTGGCAACCCTATGAGTGGACTGTAACCCTCAGGGGATGCAGTTCCTGTGTAACTGCATTGATAAAGGTGGGGCATTAATGCATGATCAACTTTGCCTTGCAGCCTTAGCAAGTTCTGTGTTAGACATTATGCTTTTCTTCCTTCCTTTAGTTACGCTGACTGGTCACTCCCTGAATGCCCACTCATCCACCTTCAGCCAGCCACTTGGCCTGGAACAACTGTGCATTCCAGGGGAATACGAGCATTTGAGAAGTGAGTAGGGCTGGGATACAAGGGAGCAAACCTCAGCTAGTATGTGTGAGGCTGTGATTCTGCAAGGTTCTGAGCACCTTCAATCCTTGTTGACAACAGCGGGAGTTGAGAATGCTCAGCAGATTGCAGGACCAGGCTCCTGTGCAGATGTGGTTTCTGGCCGGGATTTAACCTGGTGGGACCACAAAGCAAGAACTAGTATCTGCACTCCACCCTCTTTAAAACAGTCAATGAGCTTCGCTATTATGGAGCTGGGAGCCAAAGGAATTGCAGGGTCATACGCTAATAGAAAACAGCATTAGGAAACTTTGATGAATTTAGCCACGAGATTGGGGCAAGCTCTGGCGCAGATTGGGTGCTGCACATCTGTCAGAACACAGCCTTTCATGTCACTGCAAAAATCTCTTTGGCTGCCATTTCCCCTTTTTATAACACCCTAGATACGTTTTATTATCATTGCCACATGGTGCTCTGGTGTATGAAGTGTCATTGTCCCATATCCACGTTGTACAATGGAACAACACTCTTCTCTACACCCCCTGAGCAATGTAGTTATATAGACCTAACCCCCCTGTGTAGACAGCGCTTTATCAGCAGGAGAGCTTCTCTCTCACCAACAAAAGTTGGTCCAAAAAAAGATAGTACCTCACCCACCTTGTCGCTCTAATTTTGGGATTACCTCACTTTACAAGGCACAAATATTATGTAAGGCGCCCTCATTTACCTGCATAACTATAGGCCTGGTTGTGTCTGGTAAGTAGTATAGTGTTTAACTGAGTGCAGGTGCTGGTTCTGTGCACTGAACACAGCTGTCAAGTCCAAGCCACCATTAGCTACTGGACAGGTGTGACTTAGCTACCTGACTCAGGGTACGTCTTCACTACCCGCCGTATCGGCGGGTAGCAATCGATTTATCCGGGATCGATATATCACGTCTCGTTAAGACGCGATATATCGATCTCTGAACGCGCTCACCGTTGACTCCAGAACTCCACCAGAGCGAGCGGCGGTAGCGCAGTTGACGGGGGAGCCACGGCCATCGATCCCACGCCATCTAGACCCTAGGTAATTCGATCCAAGATACTTCGACTTCAGCTACGCTATTTGCTATACGCTATTTGCATAGCTGAAGTTGCATATCTTGGATCGATCCCCCCCCCTAGTGTAGACCAGCCCTTAGTCTTGGAAATGGCCCACACCAAAACCTCAGACTCCAACACCAACACCAAACACCTTCAGATTTGGGGGAAATTTGAAACCTGGATCCCAGTTTTGTGGCTGAGATGGGACAAGTCATGAATTTCACACAAATTCCAGTTTGGATTCTGAAATCTCCCCAGAGTCCAGGAGGATGGAGGTTTCAGCTATATAATTTTTACTGAGGCCCCTCTCTAAGGCTCAGTGAAGTTGTCCTAGCCAGATGGCTTGCAGGCACACGCTCTGTTCAGACTCTTCTCTACTTCTAGGTGGTTACTCCCTTCCAATGGGAAAAACAAGTGGGGGCAGGGGACGGGGGGAGGAGGACAGTCAGGGAATGCAAGTAACACTCAGCCTTGAATGCAGGACTGTGGACAGGGTAAGTTCTTATGTGGCTTTGGACCCTCATCTTCATACACAAATGGAGTCAGCAGACAGAAAGAATGGAAGAGAGCACTAAAAAAAATGCTGGGTAGGGAGGGAAGGAGAGGGGGGTACTTCTAGTTATTCAGCTGAGCAGTTTATTCAACAGGCTTAGAGGGAAGGGGGAGGGCAGAATAAGCAGAGTTCTATTGGGATTGGGAAGGTTTAAGTTCTTTGCATAGACAGGTACAGAAGACAAAAGTCTAATTTGCAAGAATGGACCAATAAAACGTTAGTACATTTTATATGTAAATGCTCTGCATTTGGTGAGTCCTGATACAGGATTTTTAATCCTCATATTAAAATATGCAATTCCTCCCCCACCCCCATGCCCTTCTGGTTCTCTAGTGTCTGGAGATTTACTGGGCCAACAGTATTTAATAGCCTACCTCCCCTTTGCTGATATCACTACTGAATTTCTTATAATCAGCATTCTCAGCTAAAATTTTAATGGGAAGTGAGAAATCCTTAGGGATATTCAGAGAGAGCTATTGAAAAAAAAATAGGCCATTTCACTAACCCTTTCTTTCCTTTGCCTTTTACAGTAGCTGAGCTTGCAATTAAATAGTTTGTCTCCATCCTCTCTTGTCCTGTTGGCAACCAAGAACTGATCCCAGGGCCAGGCAATATGGGCAACCACAGCATCTATGGCATCCATATTCTTGCCTGCTAGGACACCCAGGGACTAATTTAGATAATGGTCTTGGATTGGGTAAAGGGCACCCACACTGATACTTGCTCTATGTGATGATAAATAAAGAAGGGTCAGGCATGTTGAGAACACCAAGATGGTGAGCGCTGGTTAACTGCCAGACCTGCTGGGTTTATACTGCCAGGAAAATGAGGCCTGAACCTGCAGCAGTTAGTGGACCATAACTAGTTATGTTTAGAAGTCTCCTGCTATTAATACCTGGTTCAAGCAGTGGGATACATCACATCTGCCAATCCAGCTCAGGGTCTCAAAGGGTTAGTATAATATTTCTGAATGAGAGATAATGTCCCATGACTGGGAGCTTCTTGAACCTTGAGTACAAACCCTGGTGGATGCGGTACAAACACCGGAGGAAGGGCAGCATAGCAACGTGGAGATTAGGTTTATATTCATTAGAAAGAGGAGACTGAGCGGTGACATGATTGGGGCATGTGCATTTCTGAGTTGGTTGGTAGGGGTGGATGTTGCAGAACTGTTGGAGAGGGGAGAAGGCTTGAAAACAAGTACTGAAGCTATGGAGGGGCTGGGCATTGAGGGAGTGAAAGAGAAATATCTTTATGCAGAGGGTAATTCATGTGCAGCATAGACTCTGCCTAACGCCGCAAGAGAAGCTGCAACTGTGAATGGACTGGGTGCAGCCAGCACTAAGAGGAAGAAACTGCAGACCAAGGAGGTGAAGAGACCCTGTCCAGACAGGCTGCATGGACTCCCTCTCAAGACCCCATATTTCATTTGCCACTGCTAAGAAATCTGCTTGACATGGACTTGGCACCAACGGGGCCACAGCACCCTGGGCAAAGCCGACATGCTTCACGGAAGAAGAGCGGGTGGTTACACCAGGAACAATGTGTCTGCTTTGACCTCATAAAGAACCTCACCTCCCCCTGCCGGAACTATCAGAAACGAAAAGGAGGTGGGAAGGATTTGGAGCAGCACCAGGAAAGGTTTGGAAGCTGCTATGGCTGCTACAAGCTTGTGGCTTCATAAAACCGTAAGAGAGATGAGGATTCAGTCCTGCATTGAGTGAAGCAAATGGCAAATTCCCATTGAATTAAATGGAAACTGGTCCTTTGAAGCCATCTCTTTCAAATGTATGTGTTTTTAATAAACTCTTCTGTTCTGCTAAGCTCAAACTCTCTTTGTTCAGAGGAGGGTTACTTTTTGTTTGCTTGTTTGGTGCTGGCAGACTCCCTGCCTTTCAAACCATAGGAACCAAAACTATAGGACCTGCTCCAAGAGGATATCCAGTGAGAAGTCTAAATTCCTGGCATCATGTGGGAGGGAGGAGTTAAGAGTGGCTTGTTCCTCCTCTCACAAATATTATTATTATTATTAGGTTAGCACCTAGGGGCCACAGTCAGGGATTAAAGCCCCATTGTGCTAGGCACTGTGGAGATACATAACAAAGAGACAGTCTCTGCCCCAAAGAGCTCACAATCTAATAAAGCAAGACAGCAGGGGACAAGTGTTTTCTCTCAGTTGTATGGATGTCTGAGGCTTCCTGCTATGATAGAGGAAGATGACAAAGGGCCCTGCCTTTATCTTTTCTGCCTTGCTAGAGGCCAACGTATAAGAATCAGTGGAAATTATCCACATTTTTTCCCCTTGGCCTATTCTATTCCATTTGGATCAACAAGTGAATGGGGAAGAGGCAAAAATCTTAAGGTTGCCACTTTTGAATATGTAGCAAATACGTCGCAGAAGACATGCGGCTGACAATTTGCTAGATTTTTAGATGGTGTCAGTGGCCATCAAAGCCATTCCCCTTTTATTACTGCCCTGACAAATCATCTATTTGGGCAGCTTTCTGTATTTCATTTCCATTTAGTGCCCCTGAAAGGAACTAGCCTATTTGGTCTCCATGTGCTAGGCAGATCCACCAGCAAATGGAGCTGGATTGACAATCCAGGAGACTGATGTCTACTTTTCCACAGAAGCACTCCAGCTTTTCCAACAATATGCCTGGCCTGGAAGGACTCCTTTTAGAGGTTTCCATGGCTCATTCAGGCCTTGGCCTCTGCTGACACTGCTGCTGATGGGGCCAGTTGAAGGCAGCATTTGCAGACTGGACACCTATCTGCTAAGGACTGCACTGAGACCATCACACACTATTTGTGTAGGTCTCCAAACCACCATCTGATGATGGTGACTTTCAGTCACCAACAACCTGGGCAGGATTTGAACCAGTAAACTAGAACGCTCCATAGCCCATTCTCCTGCCCAGTCCCCTCAATCATACAGTCTGCAGTGCAAGAGGGAAGGTTACAATTTGCAATTGGCCATATGTATTCGGGTGGCAATTTCTGTCCCTTTCTTGCACACATTTTCCCTCTCTGGGCTCTCTTGCATCTTTCTTTTCTGCTACATTTTAGGAACTTTTTGTACTCCAGAGACATGCATCAATCATTGCAAACAAAAATCACTACCAAGAGCTAGCACCGGCCAAGTCACTACTGCCACACAACATTACAGTGAACTGGTGGAAGGAGTTGTGTGTGCATTTGAACAGCTGCTGGCAATGCAGAGAGCATGCCAGGAGAGGGTGGGGGGCAGGGGCCTAAGCTTTTGGTGTTGAAAGATGCCCTCTTTGCAAATGGTTTGGCCTTCAAACACAGGAAATTCATCACAGGGAGTTCTTTCAATGAAAGGTTCTTTCTTAAAGCTATGGCCACGGCCAGCATCAAGGGCATTGCCACTGTCCATTGTCTTAAAGACCTTTGCTTCCCAATCCCCATCTTCTGTCCACATATGATGCTCCCGGTGCCAGAACAATATTGGCACCTAAGAACAGGATTCGCCCCTTCCTATCAGACAGCCAACTGTGATCTCACAAGTTCTAAGTTCCCTGAACTGTCCCCAATGTGGCACTGGTGAAAATTTCATTCCTTGCCTCTTGCCTCTCACCTCCTATTTCCTGTGAAGTAATCTCAACAACACCGTGTTTCATTGAAAAGGAAAGCCACTCCTATTTAGCACAGCACAGCGCTGCGACTTTCACATGGGACCTTCAGAGGCACTGACTGACATAAATAAAGTGCAGATTGTATGGCAATATTCCTAATCAAAACAGACATTTCTGAGTTTTCTGCAGGCAGACATATTGCTCTGCTAAGAGAGGAAGACACCCGGTGTTGGAGACTTGAAAGTCTGGTCCCATGTGTCACAATAGGAGCTGCTGGATGCTCAGCTCTTTGGAAAATCTGGCCCCAGTTGTGGGTGCTGAGCGCTTGGAAATCTGGTCCCGGGCTCTTTGGAAACTCTGGCCTGTAGTGTTTCTTGTGATAGTTAAATCCTGATTAGATTATGATCTTTTATGGTGGACTTCTCCCCCAGATCCACTCCCCCATGGCTGGGGTCACAATTTGCATCAATATCAATCCAATTGCATCAATTATATATGTAATGGCTGATAGCCAGCAGGATACCGAGAAATGTCAGATTTAATCAAAAACCTGAATGTTCCCTTCTGTACTGCTCACAGCATGAACATGGTGAGCCATGCCTTCCACTGTGGGAGAGCTGCACACATTTGGTGCCCCTGTGTCCCTTCTCTTCGGGGGGTGGGGCCAGAGCAAATGGCAGGGGGCTTCCATAAGGAACAGAACGACTGTCCAATGCCTACAGGGTCATTGTAAGGGAGCTGCAGCTCAGGATATTCTCTGCCACTGCACTCCTGGTTATAGATAACAGTGAGGGGCTCCACATTAGCTATCACAAAGTTGCCCACTTCAGTTGGAGCCTAATTACAGTCTAATCAAGCTTAAACCTGACAGCCCCTCAGGATGGTGCTCTCTGACCACTGACACTTGTATACAGCTCAAGTCATCTCACTAGGAGATAGAAAGAGGAGCCTTTTCTACAGTACAATCACTCACTGTGCATAGAGATACCCTGGACGCTGAGTTTTAAGTCACATGATTCCTTATTCTGAGTAGGAAGTCCTGACCAGCTCTACAAGAAGTAAATAAGCAAGAGATAAAAGTGAGCCTGGGATGGGGGAATGATGTGAACAGTAGCTGGACGCTGCTGTGCTTCTACTGAGGTTATGGCATTTCCGTAAAGGTCACTGACAAACGAAGGACTCCAGGATGATTCATGTTTAACTCTTGGTGACAGAGCCCACAGTTTCACAGTACAAGTACTCAATGCAAGCTGTATCAGAGTCGACATGAAAGCTCCTGAACAGCCTGGTGCCAAAGAAGTTAGATTATGAGCGCTTTGGGGCTATATCTCTTGCTATATTTTTGCACAGTGCCTAGCACAATAAGGTGCTGGTCTGACTTGGGCCTTTAGCTGATACTGTAATACAGATAATAAATAATAATCCTTTCTTCGTTGCCTCACAATCCATGGCCATGGAACTGTTCATGATATAGTCTTAGGGCTTCACTATGGAGTCATGAGACATGAAGAGAAAATGAGCAAAGACTGCCTTCCCTAGAGTGAGATAACCAGCAGCAAAGAGGTCCAGTATGGAGATCAGAAAGTTCACACGGTGAATGGCAAGCACTTCACACAAACCGAGGCAGGAATGGAAAATCAAGTTTTAGAATCGGAGGGACATTTCTGAGCCTCCTGCCAGCAGATAACATCTTGCTGAAAGATGACTCCAACAAAATTGGAAATGGAGTGGAGGAGGCACCTTCGGAGACCAAAACCAGTTTCAGAGTCAGCTTTAATACTGGTGCAACATCAGAATAAAAACTTGACTTATGGTCCTATAGTTAAAGTGAGGCTCTACTCTGATGCTGAAACGACCTGGTGCATTTCTATGTTTATTGTGCTTCAGTGGCTCCAGATCAAATCTGTTCAGTTTACAAATATAAAGATATATATTTTTCATAACCTTTCACACCTGAGCCCAGGCTTTTCCAGGTTGCACATGATCGTCAGTAAAAACAAAACAAAATGGGTTCTGCGGGCCAAATTAGACCCCGAGTGTCATCCATGGAAACCCTTTTTCTCCAATGGGCTGGGCAGCTGTAACAGGCTGGAACTTGGTAAACAATCTGTTGTCGATCCACCACAAGGAAGAGAATCCAGTTCCTTTCGTAGCTGTATTGGCTCTGCCTGGCTTAACAAGAGTATGAAGTATAAGTATGAAGCTTATTTTTGTCACGGAAGCAAGCAGATTTGACTCTGAATACACACAAGGAACAGATTTGTTGAGTTAGGTGCTATTTTTCAGATTACAACTTGAAGGTTTTAACTTTTACGTGGTAATGTTGTTTTTTTATTACACCAGTATTAATTCACGACAGAAACTGTATTATTCTTTGATTTGAGAAATTCCCCTTTTCCATAAATCAATGGTTCAAAATAAAGAGCAAACATTTAGCTCATAAGGATATTGACCGTATTATAAGTCAAAATATTTCCTTTTTCCTACAATGAAATATCACAGCGAGCTGATGGCTGTTTTCTAGGATAAATATTTAGGACAGAGATAGCAGCATTTGTATCATTATCAGACATGCAGCCCCCATGGCAAGCTTCTGGTTACTCACTACTATGAACAGTGATAACTCTTTCTTTTTTAGTGCCAGTCACTATATACAAAGTCACCTTTCAGCCCAATGGGCACTGACATCAGGAGGCCAGGAAGCAGTTAAAGGGGTAACATCAGGGATGAATTTGTCCCAGTCACACCAGTTAATAGTTTATAGATGATGCGAAGTGTTTCTCATTCTCACAAGAGCTTTCGGATTCCTGAGCTGGGGGGGAAAAAGAGTCTAATTTGCTTTTAGTGTCCCATTGCCTACAAAATGCTTTCTTTCACTGGCCTTTCCTCCATTCTCCCTTCCCCTTGCTAGTACTGAAGCTGACACTGTGACAGCTGGTGGGCGTGGCTGGGCAGAAGATGAACAGCAGTAGACACACTGTTTAGAGAGTGCAGAGGACTGACTGGTTTTCTGTGTAGTTCAATTAACTTTCAAGCAATCAGTGGAATCTGAATTTCAGTATTTTTGTATGATATTGCTGTCGGTTCCAGGCAACTAACTGCCGCTTAAGGGAGAGGAGAGATTTACTGTTTGATGCTTTTATGGAGAGGCTGGAGATCTGCCTAGGACATAAATGAGCCTCCAAGAGGAGACTGGGAACAACATAACCCAGGAGCTTAAATAATAAATCAAAATGAACCCCCTTCAGAGAAACAGAAAAACTCCTTCCAGCGAAACTGTAATTTAATGGAAAGAGATCATGTGGATAAAAGGTAACAGACCAAATTCTGCTCTCAACTACACTTCTGTAAACCCTATATTACTTCCATTGTAGCACCCAGAGCAACTTCACTGAAGCTAAAGAAGTTACTTGGCTGTATTTGACTCAGTGAGGAGATCCTAAACAGGTTTGGACTTCAGGTTCAGATAAACATCTGAATGTTTCAGGCCTGCCATCCTGGATTGGACATCTAAAGAGAAGAGGCTCTCTTGTGTCATTTCAGGACTTCCTGTTTCTGTTCAGGCCAGAAGTACCAAGAGAAAAACCTCCCTCAGTGTATTTGGGCATTTCCACTTCTGCTCTCACCAGGAGGGGCAAATGCACAGGAAGAAAGGAAAAATCTATGTGTGTGTGTTTAAATTTAAATGAAATGTGTGGAACCTCGAGCAAGGTCAAACAAGTTAATCCATCCCTAGTAAAAAGCCTAAACTATGGTTGGTCCCAGAGGGGCAATATCAATCCTCAGAGTCAGACTGGAGCTATGCTGATTTACACCAGCTGAGGCTCTGGCCCATAATGTGGGATCTGTTTTATGCAGTGGATTTCCAGGAGAAAGAGGGGATTACCCCAAACACACATGGGGGAGCGGAGGAGGGAGTGATGAGGAGAGGAATTCAAGTAGGATTCTCTCGCCGTTGCAGGAGACACCAGGAGGCAGCAACTCAAAGCAGGGATTGTGGTGCACAGCCTCACCCACAGAAAGGCGACTTCAAAGTGAAGTCTGAGTCAAAGGCGAAAAAGCAAAAATGCCAGCGGGCATGGATTAGAGCGAGGGGAGAAACTCACAAGTGAACAACGCACACTTGTGCAGTGCAGGGTGAAACTGTGATGAGCCCTGTGTGTAGGGGTATGGATGGGGAGGAACAGGAGTAGGTGTGCGTATGTACAGAAGGTAAGTGAGAGGTATAGGGAGTTGTCAGGGGGTGGGCAGATGTGCAAAAGGAGTGGGAGGAGAGGAGGACATTATGTGAGTCAGCAGGGGCTGGGGAGGGATAGAAGGCAGAAGGGAAGTTCTTACCACATTTGGAAAGTCTGCCAGTCATCAACTCCACACAGTTAGTGGTGTCTGGATCATAAAATGGAAAGAGGAGGGAGGGATGGAAAAACATAAAAAAAAAAAAAAAAAAAGTTTCCATACCTCTGTGCACAAAGCAGTCACTTAGCGCATTATCTCCTGGACCAGGAAACACACAAAGCTAGGACTTTACACAACCCAGAACCCAGGCGAAACTGTGCCCCCATTTATGCCAGCGGAGCCCCCAGGGTGTAACTGAGAGCACAATCTGCCTCATTGCCCCCCATTTCCATCCACTCTCTTATCTCAGTTACAGACGTTTAAAACAAGCAAATAATGTTCTGCAACTATATCAATGAATTAAAAATCTTGAAACATATTGTTTCACCCGGCCAGCCACAAAACCGGCCCTACAAAATCAAGATGGTGTCTAAGCAGCTGATCTGTGCAACACCACCATGTTGGCAGCCCATCATGGTATAAGCATGTTATTTTGTATGTGATCTAGGTGTCAGCCATACTCTTCCGGCATCCATCCCCCTCACAAAATCACCTCATATACTCCAAGGGATACTCAGTCATAAACATAATTCTGCCTCCCTTACTCAGACGGAGTAGTCCCTTACTCCTATGGATTTTAATGGGACTGCTCACAGATTAAGGTTCTGCTTAACGTGAAAGGATGGCGGAATCTGCCCGTAAATTGGTTTATGTATATTTTCTAGCAAAATTGCCTGTAGCTCCCATCACCACAGCAGCTAAGTGCTTCTAAACCAAATCCAAGAAACTAGGGTGCAGAAGGTAGAGTAAATGTAAGTGTTAATGCAGAAAGACCAGCCAGGTTGAACGTGACCATGTGGAACTCCTCCCCAGTCTGTTAGTATTCTGGATTCCCCAGCATTCGGGAACCATGCTCAGAACCCAGGGGGATGGCTTCAGAACGCTGGGCAATCCTGAGCGCCCACTGGCTGCCAAGCAGCTAGATGATTTCTAATGCACTTAATTCAGTTTAAGTTCTCTTCTTGCTCTGACTCTCTACCAGCACTTAGATACCAAAGTGATAGGCTTCCTGATGCCAGCCAAGAAGGGGGCAGGCCTGGGTAATCTGTCAGCTCCCCTTTCCCCAGAATCCTGAGAAAAGTAATTAAAAAAGAATAAGGAATCTGGTGGCACCTTAAAGACTAACAGATTTATTTGGGCATAAGCTTTCGTGGGTAAAAACCTCACTTACCCACGAAAGCTTATGCCCAAATAAATCTGTTAGTCTTTAAGGTGCCACCAGACTCCTTGTTGTTTTTGTAGATACAGACTAACACGGCTACCCCCTGATAAAAAAGAATGTAGAGGCACCATGTGCCTGAATAAGATGCTCCCCTGATGTTAATCAAGGTGGGGAGATCACAGTAGGTGTTTTCTAGAGACCATGGAGAGCATTTTGGGTCCATTGGCATTGGTCGGAGCAGCAGAGAAGAACTTCCAGAGATCCCCAACACAAAGGTTAGAGTCTGGCTGGCAGAGGCGTCAGAGAAATAATACCCACCAGGCATGGGAGGCTCCTGAAAAAGGGTTAAGATTTGGGACGAGGGTAAAAAGGAAGGGGATCAGGGAGTGGAGGAAAAATAGGGTGTATGAGAGGGCCTAGGAGAAGGGGGCAGGGATTGTGATGGAGACCTAGGGCATAGGGGTGGTGGGGGGCTCAAGGGAAGGGAGTATGGGACAAAAGGGGATCAGGCATGTGACGGGGGCCAGGAGGTTTAATTGTCCTTTAGGGTCCTTGGCCATCCTGCCCTTGACAGGGCAAGGGTAGGAGTTAGATGTATTCCTATGTATGTGCTGCACAAACCACGTTCCTCACTGAAATTACATAACAAAATATAGAATTTACTAGGACATCAAAGGTGAGTCTGCAATCGGTTTGGATAGAACTCCCTCAGCTGCCGCAAACGGTGTCCAAGGCTTCCAATAGCAGATACCTCCAACCACAATATCCAGCCCCACCTGCATTGCCTGCTCTTGTTCTGAGGGACACCTCTGACCCCAGAGAGGATTGGGGGGAGGGGTGTTTGCCAGATATGTGCCTGTTTTACTATGTGATTTACAAAGATTTTCTTTTTAATTATATTTTATACCCTTTGGATATTAAATAATATTACAAAACAGTGAGCCCTAGAATCTGGAGCCAGATTGCCAACTCCCAGGTTTTGATTCACGCCCATCTCTACTACAATCTTCACAAAATTGCACCATATAATCAAACTATGGCACTCACCTGACCCCCCCCACAGAGCAGGGACAGGACCCATTTGTGTTCTCTGGTTGAAGTAATGTCACCAACACAATTGCATGCTGGGACATTACTCAGGACCAGTGATCCAAATGGGGCTGGAGGAGGATAATCTTTAGGATTTCTATGCCATAGTGTTCTACCTATTCAAAGTGCCATACAAATGTTAATCCTTACAACAGCCCTGGGAGGTAACTTAGTTTTATTATCCTCATTCTATCTATGAGGAAACTGAGGCACCCAGGGCATAATTTATTCCCTGGAATAAATCCACTGACCAATGGATTTACATTAGGGATGAATTTGGCTCTGAGTTCTTAAGGGATGTTGCAGGACTTCAGAAAAAATGGTTTTACATTTACGGATCCATCTTCAGTTTAACTGCCCTGAAAGCCAGTGGAATAATACCAGGGATGAATATGCCACACAGGCCTTGATCCAAAGCCCAATGATATCCATGGAAAAGTTCCCACTGATTTCAGTTGGTATTAGATCAGGCCTCTGATGTGTAATGGTATATTCCCCTTCTGCTTAGCTGTTGGGGGCATTCACCACCTATTGCTAAAGCTCAGGGAATTTAGTCAATGATTAGCAGATCCAATCCTTTAAAGAACTGAAAACTAATTCTTAAATGGGAATGTTCATGCTTTTAAGTGATGGTCCAACTCCCACTGACTTCAGGACTTCCAAGGGAATTGGACTGGACCCTCAGCTGCCAACACTCCACACATAAAGGGGCATATTTGGGTAATGCTTTTGGGGGTTAGTTCCTGGGGGGTTTCTCCAGTGAAATGGATATATCCATGCATTTGTGGATTTGGGCCAAAAACTTAATATTACTTTCAATGGATATTTTGTGCAAATACTGCTTATTTTTTAAATGTCATTTGTGGTCAGTTATCATAGATGGTTTTGCAGTCTGATTTAGATCCATCTAATTGTTTAATTACTGTAAATACATTAATTGAGTGATTTGAATGCAAGAAGACAAATCCCCACACACACACAAATGTGATGTGGCCTTGTGGATGCAATTTGAACTTTAATATCTTAGGCATTATATAATATTTCTGTTTCAAAAATATTAATTGCAGGTTATAGACCTGTATGTGATGGATAGGGAAAAATGCAAAAACTCTTGGAATTACAGGAGCATGGAAAAATATCTGGAGGGCAAAAACAAATAACTCATTTTGTTTCTTAAAAATGTTCATCCAAAACTATAGTACCTGCATTTCTATATGTTGTATAGTACCTGTAACTGCATAGGAAACCATATTTAGTTTTGATGCCTGCCTCATGCATTATCAGGTGTTTTTTTTTTAAAGAACACCACACAGATGTCCTTGAACTACAGTTTCCAGAATGCATCAGTTAAATACGGAGTGGCTAAAAATCCTTTCCCTGTCTCCCTTATAACAACCGTTTGAATAGTTTCAGCCATTTCTATCATACTGTAATGTTTGTTCTAATAAATACTCTAGATGATAAAAGTTTCACAACCTAAAAATAGCATTTGTATCCATAGAACATTTAATGAAAACCAATCCAGCAAACTGTCCGCAGCTGGTTTTCTGTCCATGGATAATAATCCAGACCCCGATGCCTGCACGATTCAGATGGCTTGTGAGGCAAATGAGGCCGAATTCCAAGTGTCTTCAGCTATCTGAGAAGTGTGGGTGTGTCGTGTAACTGCACTTCTTAAAGTGTACAATAGATGTTAATTAAAAAATAATATCTGTGCTGGTGATCTTGGGTATTCCTTACACCACAGAGACTCCTGCAGTCAATCAGATTTCTGATTTAACAAAGACCCTGTTATAAATCAAATCCAGTGTGTTTCATGAGGATACGGATAAACTGGTTTGCACCAAAATTCAGAGCAGCCCTGAACCTTATTTTTTATTATTATTATTTTGATGAAGTTCTCTTAACTTTTCTTTCACTCTTTTCTTTTTTCTTCACATTCTCATATGTTTCTGCACTTCCTATATTTGCCTGCAAAAAAGTCCGGTTTCCTGGTATTTCTGATTTCTGCTAATCCAGGAAACATCAGGCAAGAAACTGTGGCTGTGAGATTTCTAGATCAAGGACCTGATCCTACCAAGTGCTGAGCATCTCCTGCAAGGTGCTGAGTGCCCTTGATTGCCATTAGCTTGCTCAGCTCCAAAGTAGTTCAAGTATCTTTCCCAGCTTTTGGGTGCTTGTCTGAAGTATATCGTTCTCTCATCAAGGATCTGGATGCTTGAATTTCATTCTTATGGTTTAGATCTTCACCAGAACCCCCTTGGTGGAATTACTTCCTTGTAAATTCCTCAGTTGTTATTTACTCAGTCTTTCTAGACTGATGATGAAAATCTGCAATTCCTTTTTTACATTTGGATGTTGCAAATTTCATATCCATCTTCCTAGGTAATCTTTCAGTTCGTTCCAGCTCCTGGGCAAAATGTGAGTGCACAGCTATAAAAGCCTATAAACTAATAAAGCTATTTCAGTCAGCTAAGCATCATTTATTCTGCACAGTACATATATCAGTACAACAGGAGACTGCATATGTATATGCTGGCTATAAGTACAGAGATATGGCAGAAAGCATCCACACAGGCTTTATTTTGAGAGAGAGAGAGAGAGAGAGAGAGTGTGTGTGTGTGTGTGTGTGTGTGTGTGTGTGTGTGTGTGTGTGTG
>NW_020664522.1:2639828-2690065 GCF_002925995.2 Terrapene triunguis | reverse complement strand
TGTGTGTGTGTGTGTGTGTGTGTGTGTGTGTGTGTGTGTGTGTGTGTAGGCATCTATTTGGTTGTTACCTCTGATGTTGGGAGCTGGAATTTTCAGCTGCCACACTGAGACGCTCTGAAATCATCAGTTACCAAAGAGTTAAAAACTGATATATAGTAGAAAAAAGTAAACAAAGAAGCAGCAAGTCTACTGCAGAGATGCAATGCTGTTTGCCCAGAAAATGGGACAAAAGGGTATGTGGAGAACTCCCGTCTCCAGGAACAAGCCTAAGGAAGGAAAGGAAATGCTAATGAGGGAAAAACTGATGCACAGTGAAATGATCACTGTTAGTTCTCCGTTTACCATCGGTATTTATTATTCCTTTGTAAGAATGCACCAGAGGAAAGTGTAGTATACTTTAGCAGAGATTGTACTGGATGGAGACAAAGGCAAAGAGCTGAGATTTTTCCCCCCATGAGGATCCTTTTGTTCCAGCAGAGGGTGGTCTTGTCAAGGTCAAGTTTGAGTACGGCAGGTGGAGCAGTGTGTGGAGTGGGATCAAGGCTGAATGCCCAGGGAGATGGTATTCTTCTCTCTCAAACCAGGAGAGAGTGGTCCTTCCAGGGCAGGGCAGGGCAGGGCATAACGGATTTATTGACGTTGCTGTTGTCCCAGCAGTTAGAATATACAGGCATTAATTCCCTACACTGCCTGGGGGAGTGTATTGGACTGACATTGGCCAATTGGACTCTGTTTCTGATGTTGAATGGATTTTTACTATATTAATTTAATTTCTACTATGGACTTAATTCATTTATGTATTTAATTTGGGGGAGGGGGGATGTATTTTCTTGCTTCAGAGTTGCTGAGAGGGAATAAACAAAGTGAGGCCCAAGAAGCAGAATGAGGGTATGAAGGGAGGATACTACCTGGGGAGTGAGACCAGAGGGTGCAGAGGTGTGACACAGAAACACACCCACTTATACCAGAGAGAGAGACACACACACACACTGCAACATCTACAAATGCTAATGTGAGCTCAGGGAAATGAGAGACAGAGAAAGGTGAGTCCTGTTCTGAAACCCAGGCCAGCCGGTTTAGTGGGCTGGCATGTCACTTAGTGGATCAATGAGGGTCAGGAGAGAGAATAAACATCAGCATCATGAGCTTACAAGTCCTCACTGACGCTGATGGAATTGGAGACACTTTCAGTGATGGGTAATCCTGCTCTAAAATAAAGCTGTTGTAACTGATTCTCCCACACCTCTCTCACTTTATACATTTTTGTTCCAATGGCCCCACCTATAACGGCATCTGACCTGGATGTCAGGGGACATGGCTTCATAGTTGGTAGGTGTGTGGCAACAAGCTGAGCTGCACCATACTCCGTGAGTCCCATTGTTTTCAATGGGACTACCAGTGAAATAAGGTGCTATCCAACATGCAATAAAACTGCTGGAATGATCAGGGCTGGTAGGGAGACAGGCATAGCTAAGTGAACCACCGCACCGCGCTGCAGAGGCCAAACACAATGGATCTCATTAACCTGGTAACAGGAGCAGCACTGGGCACAAATTCATGCGGCAGGAGAGGCTGACAATACCCAGCATGGGGTGTTAACAATGTTCAGGCAGACCCTCTAGTGACCAGCACCCCAGCAGCATGAGACCAGCAGCCCTGTCTTGCTGGCCTCAATCATTAGACTCTAAGCTTCTTCGAAGCCATGGGAGAGGAAGGTAACTGTTTTGTTTCCTGGGGGTGGGGGATGGGCGAGCTCTGTCTCACTCTCTCCTCCTTCTCAGTCATGTCCTCCCCTTGATACTCCCTAAGATGCCACCCTGTGGCAAACCATCCTTTTGAATGAGCAAGGCTGGGCATAGCTTCCTGCAGATCTGCTGGGTAACACTTCTCTGGCTGAGCACTCTGCCTCCACAGCATCCCCAAGCCCCGTGGACAGGCATTCTGAACACAATTGCCCATGTCCTTTGCGGGCTTTGGGAAGAGAGGAAGGAAGCAGAATTATCTTTGCTTTCCACACAGAGAGAGTTGATTAATCCCATGGTAGGTTCTGCGAAGTGATTTCATGACTGTCACGGCTGCCACCCAACAAGACAAATTCTTCTGCCCCACCAGAGCTCCTTTGGACTAGCTGATGGACACTGACCCTGTCACTGCTCTCTCTGTCTCCCCTCCCCTTATCGCATTTCACCCGCTCCAGTACAGCTGGGGAAATGTGCTCCATGGCTTGCCAGCTTTCAGATGCTGGCTGCCATCTTAATGGAAACAATCCTCTTTTCTCCTTCCCCTAGCATGTTCCCTCTCTCCTGGCCCTAGACACCAGTCTAAATTTTCCAAGGGGCATCCTTTTTCTCCTTATTGAGAAGCACACACATCCTGTTGAACAGAATATTTGACTGCACAAGTGTTTGACTTGGAGTCTCTCCTGTGTCCTGTTGCCTGGAATCGTCCCTTGCCCTGTTGCAGGGGATTCTCATTCTTACTTACAAGAGCCCACCCATTCTGTTCCTGTTGTACATTAGATTTCTATACATAATCCCCCCTTCTCAGTGACATGGAGGTGATGTTAAGGAACGGGCTGGGTTTCCATTGCTCCGGAGAGATACTCTGGTGAAGCTTTGGATAGAGGAAAGAAATTCTGCATTTATAATTTGATGTGTGTGTGTGTGTGTGTGTGTGTGTGAGTGAGAGAGAGAGAGAGAGAGAGAGAGAGAGAGAACAGAGCCGCATGTTGGATCCATTTCCCATAGCATTGTTTGTCCTGAACGCTTTCCCTCACCTCTCAGGCAGACAAATGCATTTTGTTCCATGTCACTGAGAAGACTCTCCAATGGGGACATCCTGGCTGCTTTGAACACTTGGAAAAAATAGGGTCTAAATCTTTCTAGCTAGTCTCAGTAGATGAAGCACAGAGGGCCAGGGCATGGTGCTGGTTAGCGAGGTCATGAATTTCTTTAATAGGGTTTGCTCAGCTGAGGATAAGGGATTTCTTCCCCTTAGTGGTAAGGACGGGGGACCTTTAGTCAAACAGCAGGAGGAATGGCAGAACTAGTCTCAACTGGCCAGATCTCCTCCACGGGATGCTTCTCTGATCACCCAACTCTCCCAACCCCACCAGAGAGGGCAGGACACAAGGGGTCGGGTGAGGGAAAGGTCTCATTTCTTTCTGGTGTCTGGTTTAATGCCGTAAGACTGGACAGTAAATAAAAAAGCACTTGGTTCCTTGAGAGTAAGTTAACCTAAAACAAATCTAGCTCTAGACGTCCAGCCATTCCCATCTCCTTTAGTGGCTCTTGGGTGGTGAAGAAATCTACAGGAAAAAGGCTAGGCAATACTGGCAGGAGGAAGAGAGGTGGGAAATATCTGTCCTAAACTGAGTGACAACTTCTGTCTTGTGAAAAACTCTCTCTATAGCCCTCCCAGCTGGAACTGTCTCCACATTTAATTCACTCACCTGCCACACTGTTAGAGCAAGGGCATCAAACCCATTCTTGAAGAGGGCCAAAGTCCATTTTTAATTATAATCCATGGGCCAGAGTATAAATTTAGGACTCCATACCCACCTAAATCCACAGCAAATCCCCCATTCACGGCAATGGCAGGTTTACACAAAGGTGAAGCAGATGATTTGGCCCTTATACGGATCTTTTAGTTACTAACATTTTTCACTTGCTCAGTACTTAATGGAGTCAGCATCATTCAAATGGGAACATTCTCCCCATTCTTTCTGCCTTTTCCTTGTCTTCCTTTCCCATTCTCCTTTCTCTGTGTCTCCTCTGTTTCTCCCACTGCATTTCCTTTCCTGCAGTAACTCCCAATTCCCAACATTCCCAGGGGATTCAACTCTCACATTCTTCCCTGTTCCGTTCTCTTAAAATGATCAGCAATGAGAGGTAATGCTGACATTTTAAAGTGTCATCATTAGGCTCTAGAATGAACACTCCAAGCTGCTTAATGGAGTGAGGGCGTTCGCACCTCTGAGTGACCATTTCAGGCTGACTGCAGACTCCGGAAGATGACATTGCATTAATTACACTAGGGTCCCATTTGGAAGGTTTTTTTTTTTTTTTACAAACATTGGGGCTAGAAGCTTGCTTTCTAAAAAAATGAAAGCTGAGATCCTGCAGAACCTGAATACACTATGAAGGCTTCACCAATAGATCAACTGGGCCAGGTGTCTAACACCACAACCCATAGCTGGGAACCACCTTCTGACGCTCAGAAAGCCTTTGCTCTTAACTTCTTGCTAAAGGCAGCTCCAAGCTTTATTCCAGGAGTGGATATAGGGGGTTCTACAGCATTCTAGAGGGGTCTTTAATCTGTTATTTGGGAGCTACAGAAAATCTGGAACTTCTGCTTCCTTTGAGGGGGTACAGATGGCTCTTGGGGTGGGAGGTGGGAAGGGCTTCTCACTTTGGGAAGTCACTTGGGACATTGGAGATGGAGTGTTGGAGGCAGGAGTAGGGTGGATGGGGGGGGGAGAGTTATTGTTCTGTCTGAATGAAGCTAGTTTCTAGTTGCAATCAGAGGGATGTGCTCCCCCATCTTTTCTCTCCGCCCCCCCCCCCACTGAGAGGCACTTCACCTTCATGTCCTGGCTGAAGCAAAGCACTGAACAGTGAATACAACATACCTGATAACTGCTGCACTGAAGGCTGGTCATGTGTGCTTAGCAACTGTGCCTGAATGGTTTCTACTACCCTCTTGAAGCGACGGCTTGGACCTGCAGGGGAGAAAAGATGCAAACAGCGGTGAGAGAGCAGGAGCCGAATACCCCCATAAGGCACAGGGCATAACACAGGGGGAGGAAGAACAAGCATCTTCCCTTCAATCTCCACCCCTCCCCCATTATCAGACTGATAGTGTGTCTGGTGTGTGACTGAAGAGCTACTGAACGACCACCACTTTAGAGCTATGACGTGAAGGACTCCATGGAAGAGTCTAGCTTAGATGCTCCTTTCCCATCCTAGTATCTGAAATGCCCTGGGGGCTGGTTTTCTAAATGTGAGGTTCATTTTCTCTTTTTAATCTCCTCCCTCAGATGGTTCCCCTGCCCTCCAGAATCAGGATTCTCAGTGGGAACTACAGCAATTCCCTCCTCCAAAGGTTCCTATTGCCAGATCCATTCAAAATCTATTCTAATGGGGGTTGATTGGACACTGGCAATAATTGTATCCATCCTACCAATGCCAAGCCCATCTGTAACCTAGTGGTGCACAACAGCCTAAACCTATTTGCACAGCCCACTTCTCCAGAAGGTCTAGTCCCCCTGCCCCTTCTCCCAAAGATTTAAAATCAGAAATGACTCCTCCTTCAGACTTGACAGCCCGTCTGTGGGGAGCAAGTGTGTGTCAAAAGGAGGGGAAGGTGACACGAGCCATTCCTAGAGCGGAGGGGAGGCTCTGGTATTGGTGCACAGCCTGGATTTGTGCAGCCACTATCGAGATGGCTCACTTTGATACAGGACCTGTTTGGGGAGGGAATTTACTCACAGCCTTTGGGGAAGGGGCAAAGGTCCGACTGTGGAAGGAGGAGGAGAGGACCCAGAAGAGAATCCAGGTTAGTTCTGCAGTTCTGAGCCAGACTGGCCTGCCTCTCTCACAGTGTGCCTGGCGGCCAGCTAAGACAGCAGAGTGGCTTCCCTGTTGCTTATGTTCTGGGTAAGGGCAAAAGCCCTGTGGGTGGCCGCACAGCGCCTTGCTCAGAGACACACCTTATACTGAAACAATAAGGCAGGACAGCTGGAGCATTTCAAGTCCAACGCATTGAGCAGCAGCGACTCTAGCACACCTGTCTGTCTGACCACGACAGCATCTGCTTCGACGGTAGTTGCTCCCATTGACCTTCCCTTTCTCTCCCAGCATGCCCATCACCGCCCAAACCACAGGATGTCTAAACTGTCATTCCTCTTTCCTACACCCTCCTCTCCCAAGTTCTCCCTCTCTTCCTGAGTTCTAGGCTTTCATCTTCTCTGCTCCCATGTCTGCCCTCATGCTCCGGCCTCCCCACTGGCAGGGTGAATGCTACCCTGCCCGCAGGCTGCAGCCACTGCGTGGTTACCTGATAAGAGCGTGAAAGTGACTGAGTAGATCCCATTCTCCTTCTGTGCCTCGCCCCCTTCTGTGTATGTTATGTCCACCTGGAACTTCACTGGCTTCTGGAAGACAGCGGGACCCCCCGTGGACTTGTACTCTGCACGGAAACTTGTCTGTGAGATGACGCTGTGACTGAGGCTGGGAATCTGAAACAGGGTGGCAGTAGGGGATGATATGGTCAGAGGGCAAAAGTTCTATTTAAGAAGATCTCTCTTTCTTTCTTTCTCTCGCTTGGCCTTCCCAGCCATTGGAGAGAGAAAGCTTTGCTGCCTATGGGCTCAATCTTGCAATGAGCTGTGCCCTCTTGTAAAATCAGTGGGAGTTGAGGCGCTCAGCACCTCACAGGAATGCATAGCACTTTGCGGATCAAGCCAGGTTTAAAGCGTGCATACTGGTGAAGTACCTGACATACTTAGAAACTCCCCCTGCTGTACAACTGAGCATAGTGTGTCCTTTGACATCTCCCAAGCATCAGTTCCAGTAGATCCTCACAGCTCAGTGAGAAATGATATCAGGTGGGGGTAGAAAATTCAAAGCAGGATACCAAAGAGAGCCCAGGAAAAGGGATACTCGATAGCTGACCTGGATAGATAAACAGGACCAGAACCTGGGATCTCTACAGGGACTGTTTACCTGTGAAGAGCCTAACTACCCCCCGCCTCCTATTAGTAAGAAACAGACCTTTGAGTGATCTCTAGGGTACTCCTATGATCTTCACACTTGGGGCCAGAGTTTCAAAACTGTTCCGGGCAAGGTTTTCAGGTGCCCAGCATTGACAGTCAGGGCCAGAATTCCAAATAGGCTCGGCACTCAACATGCTATAAATCTTAGCAAGCTGGCCACTTATCGGGGTGCCTAACTAGGAACGGTGTTCTTCTGAAAATCTGGCCCTAGGGATTAATTTAGCAGGTTGCTGCATTATCTTTAATTAGGAAGCTAGCTGTGAGAGAGAGAGCAGCTGGGGTATTCACAGTGACTACTGGGCACTAAAAGCCAATATACCAGTCCCATATGTGGAGCTGAATTCATGGACTTCATGTAGGGGAGAGGCATAGTTTAAATAAATGTGTGGTCATTTACAGTGGGTGATGCTCACTATTATGTTATACCCCATGCTTACAGGTCTGTGCTGTGTGCAAAACAGGTCAGGGGTCTTGACTGCTCTATGGAATGGAATTCATTACAGCAGGTATATTATAGAGATCGAAAATTAGTGCCTTTCTGCAGAAAAACAATGTCATATAGCAAAATATATAAAATAAACTAAGCCCTACTCCCATCTCAAATTAAAAAAAATGTACCTAACTCCCTTAGAACAAAAAAATCTCTCAAATCAATTTCACTCTCATTTATATTTTCTTCATTTGTACTTATGGGTGGGAGAGAAGAGGGTCTCTGTGTCTGGGAGGAAGGGATGCCCTCTCCCCCACTAATCCCAAAATCCCAGGTGTGGAGACTTTAAGGTGCAGACAGTCAGCATCTCCAACCACAGATATTTCAGCCCTAGGAGAAAATGAGCCTTCTATGTCTGCCAAGTACAGGGGAGATTTAAAATTAAGACTAGAAAGTCTGATGTGAGACAGATTTCCCTCTCCTGGTGCAAGGGATGGAGGGAGCATCCTGAGGATCACTGTGGGACCCAGAAGGAGAAGGGAAAAATAATGTGCCATAAATCTAATGGAATAGTCGATTAAGGGAATTGACTTTCTAGGCACTGCAGCAGCACTTTAAGCTCTGACTGCATTTAAACCCCAAGCATCGGCAGGTCCATGGAAGACTTTCATTTTAGCACTTTGCAGGTCCCCTTGGGAAATTTGGTACCTCATTAGGCCAGGTTCAAGTGGGAAACAGATGAGCAAAGAATGTGCTGCAGAAATGAACACACTGGGGAGGAATTCCAGGACGTGGGGGCCCTGTCCAAGAATATGTGGACTTAGGATGTCCTTGGAATTGAATAGTGAGATGAGTCTATAGCACGGGCCAGATTGACTTACCGAAAGGAAAGCGTGCACAATGTCAGCCTTGATGGAGCTTAGTGGTTTATCTTTAATGACCACAAAGATCTGTTCTTCTTTCTCCAGGTTGATAAAGTTACCAAACCAGGATTTTTTGGCAAGCCTGACATGAAGAAAAAAGAAAGAAGGAGTAGATTTAGAACAGAAAAAGCATTTCTTAGACACCTGGCATTTGGACAAACATGCATACGACACAAGGATGATGGGCTGTCATCACACTGTGATGCTGCTACAATGGGTGATGTGATGTAACTCAATCAGACACTAGACTGTGGACCATGTGGTTTTACTACAGCAGCACAGTGTGATCAGCAATGGAAAGCCAGGAGCCGCTGTCGCAGTTCTAACCAAATACACTAATCAATACAACATTTTATACAGTGCACATAAAATCTGCGTACAGATCTCAGAGATCCCCTGCAAGGCTCTTCCTGTGTCTTCTGGCATCATGGTGGGTGCTGGTGACACTGATACTCTGGAGATTTTGGAGGTCATTCCAGGTCAGTTTCAGCCCACTTGAGGTTTTCTAGAAGTTGTGAAGCTCCTGACCTGAAAATCTCCTCCTGGGGTCACAATATTTATTACACCCACATTGCTCTGGGTGTCTCACTCACCCTCTAAGCTGCCATGTCAGTAGGTGAAATTCAACCCTGTGCAGAGGGCTAGCACAAGGCCTATCACCTGGATCGATCGGTCTTCAGCTGTCGTTAAGACTGCACCGATCACAACACATCCGCCATTCTTCTCGCATTCTTGCCTTTCTTCTCCACGTTCGTCCGAAACGTTTAACAATGTCATCTTCCCATCTTCTTGGAGGCCGACCAGGTGGTCTTTTCTGTTCTCGCGGGTACCACTCAGTAATGATTGCCGTCCACCTATTGTCCGTGAACCGTGCTACGTGGCCCGCCCATTGTATCTTATTATATCATTAAACACAAGGCTTATATATTACTTAAATCTCACTTAGGGAATCTAAGGAATGCATGGCCCTTGTGCTGGCCTTCTGCCCAGGGTGAATTTTACCAAGTATCAAGGGGGAGATATCAAAGTACACAAACCACCATTCTTGGTTTTAACAGGCAGTGGCCAATACCTGCTGTTTCCTCAAGCACTGAATGCTGATTCCACCATAAATGAAATTACTTTGTTATTTTCATACTGACAGCATCATCAAATGTGTATTTCCACTCAGGAGGTTTCACTAGCACCGCTTCATCAACATTCACTAGTAAAGTAAAAGGACTACAGCAGAAATGCAGGGTCATTTATATCAATGGGAGGTTAGCCAGGGCTTGAGAGTAGTAGGTGGACCCTATAGAAAATGTGGTGGAGGGGGAAGATTGCTTCAGTCATGTGACACAACCATAGAATTGTTGGGTCAAATTAATCACAGAGGAAACTGCATTGGAATCAGTCAAGTTACACCAGGGATGGATTGTCTATAGAGGTTAGAGATTAAAAGACCTGCTAGGCCACCGAGTCCATCTTCCTGCCAATACAGGATTATTCCCTGCAGAATATTTTATAGTGACCATGTCAAGTCTGGTTTGCAGTGTGCCAAGCAATGGACTTCCACAACTTCTCTTGGGAGAATGCTCCACAACATAACAGGAGAAGAGTTTCTCTAACCTTAAGCCTTTCTGGTAAAGAGCCATCTGGAGACGGGATTAATACAGCTCAGCAATAGGCATCTGAATAAAGATCTGCTTCTCTGGGTAAACAGAACTGGCTAGATCTAGGCTCCCTGGGGCCAGACTTGCGTTAAGGAGGGAGAGGAACACACTGGAAAACTCATTTGGAGTCTTGACATCTGGGATGGAGAACAAAGTCTTGAAATCAACTGGACTCAGCCCTTACTACTGGATTGCTCCATGCATCACAGCACTGTCATTTTATTGCCCATTTAATCCACACAGAGGAAAGATCAGAACTGGAAGACAGCTCAGTGTTAATCAGCTTCTGTTTCCATCTACCCCAGGTGACCAAAAGCAGAGTGCAAAAGGATTCACTTGCAGTTTGGTAAATCGCCCTCCTCAGTAAAAGTGGGTTGGAAAACCATAACTCCCTAAAATATTCATAGGCAGCTGTAACTAAGTCAGTGAGCCAAAGATTACCACAGAGAGCAGTAAAGAGAAAGGGCCTCTCATTTAAATGGGTCGTTACAAAGCTAGGGTTAGAGTATGAAAGGAAATTACATACTAATGAGCTCATGTGCCTCACAATGACAGAACAACTCTGTAGGCCCCCCGGAAAGCTGGGGCAACCACTCCCTGCATGTCAAGGGCCTTTTGCTCATTAGCTGTTTGCACCTGGTGATCCATTTAAACTGTCTGGTTGTCCTAGGCTTGTATCCATCACTTCTGGGGTGGGCCAAGGTGTAAATATTTAAATGCGGCTCTTCTGTGTAAAATAATCATTAAAAAAAAATCACCTTGTGTGTCCCTATATTTACTGGTCTCTCAATGACTACAGGTAAAAAGGGCTCCGTTTATAGATACAATAACGAGTTTTTTTTGCCATTAACCCTGCAAACTCAGCCTGAGATCTCAGGGTCCAGCTGAGTTCTTTCCTTCTCATGAATTATCACCAGGAATAAAGGCTTTGCACTAGGCAAGTTTAAGACCTCAATGACGCCGCCGACACTTTCCTGCCTGTAACTGATTGGAATTCAGTAAACAAATTTGTTGGTGATGCACAAGATGGAATAGACTCCAGCTGATTCCCTCGTCGCTGTGTTGGCTCTGCAGAGCTCACAGGATCAGAAAACAGTACAACTGACTTCTCTCTGCCAACTCAGCAGATCTGACTCTGCAAATAACCACGGAACAGACCTGCCAAGTAAAAAGCTGCCATTTGTACTTCAGCATTTTTCAGAGTAGAACTGCACTTTAAGGTCTGAAATCCAACTGAAGCTCCTAAGAGTCAAGGGCACTCAGCACCTTGAAGGAGATGCTTAGCATCTCCCAGAATCAGGCCCGAAATCTGGCATTGGGAGTCCAGCTTCCCCTTCCTCCCTGCAGCACAAAAGGGATTGGGACTAATAATCCTCTCACCTCTCTGCCAGTCTCCTTCTCAAAGTGGGGCTTGGGGTAGAGGGACTCTTCTGGGGAAGCACTTGAGATCTTCAGTTGCAGAGTAAAACCAACCAAATGGATGCCCACATGTGAAAACTGAGCCTTGTACTTTTGTTGCTTTAAGAGCAGTAGAAGTTTGAAATGGAAAAGACCTAACATCCCAGGGTCATTTTCTAGTCCATCCCCTAGCCTGACTGCAGGGTTATTTCTCCAGGTTACAGTATTTTTTCCAGTGCTTTGTCCATTCTCATGTTAAATAACAAGGGCTGAGGCTTTCACCTCTTCCCTCATTGTTTATAGTTCGCTTCTCTCCCTGGTCTCTCAGTAACAAACCCACCAAACTCTCCCTCTCAGCTCTCTTGCGATGGACCCACATGCTATAGACCCTTTCACTATTTCTTTCTTCTAAAACCTATCAGGAGCTGTTTGACCAGCAAGTGGTGAGAGGCCCAGTTCCCCCACTGCAGTTGGTCTTCAGAGCCCTCACGTACTCGGAAAGCCCTCTCTAGGTGATGGGAGGGGCCATGGTTTAGACGCTGTGCGTGGTGGGCACCGTTTCAGAGGGCGATAACGCTTTTTTTAACTGAAACACAGACTTGGCAATCCTGGGAGAAGCGTGACGTGTGTGGTCTACTGCCTCGTCCTCTGATATGTTCAGAAGAGGGCACATGGAGAGCTCCTACTAGTCTCCAGAGCAGGACTATCCCCTTCCTTCCAAGCACATTTAAAATGACAAATGGTGCTGTTCACCTCCCAAAGGCACACTTCCCTCCTGGCTTCCCCCTTGCTCTGTGGCCAAAACAGGCTATTACTTCCCCTTACTCCCCTGCACAAGTGTCTGAGTCTAGGGGCTTGTCTACACTACCGTGCAGGGTTGATCTAAGATACACAACTTCAGCTACGTGAATAGTGTAGCTGAAGTCAACATACTTAGAGCTACTTACCGCGGTGTCTTCACTGCGGTAAGTTGACAGCTGACGCTCCCCCGTCAACTCTGCTTGCACTTCTCGTTCTGGCGGAGTACCGGAGTCGACGGGAGAGCGCTCAGCGGTCGATTTATCGCGTCTAAACTAGACACAATAAATCGACCCCCCGCTGGATCGATCACTGCCCGCCGATCCGGCGGGTAGTGTAGACAAGCCCTAAGTCACAATCTTGCCCTAAATACACAAGACAGACCAAGGGTGGGAGGAGGAGAATATGATTATCCCCACCGTACAGATGGAGGTACTGAAGCATAAAAGGATTAAGTGAGTTGTCCAAGGTCACACAGGGCATCTGTGGAAGAGTAGGGAATTGAACCCACTTCTCTCAAGACCCAACCCCATCAGTACGTATGTCCAGTTCAAATTGTTCCTTCTATGGTGCCTTAATCAGTCTACCCTGGTTTATACTGAATTCTATCTGCCCTCATGTTGCCCAATTTCATAGCTCTGAATTTCTATAGGTCCTTCTGGAGATGTGTAGGTGAGCAGTAAAGACATTCTCTTTGTAAGGAAGAGCTAGAAGTCAATTAGCTGTTATTGGCAGCCATGGATGAGAAAGGAAGGTGTGTTTCAGGGGACAGTGAGAAAGGAGGGGATGTCACTGGAGGACAGAACAATATATATCCTGTTTGGAATAGTCTGGTACGATGTAACAGATATTGATAAACTTTCCATTGCTTTTTTTGAATAATCATATAAAATTTAATAGAGAATTCTATCCTTGCTGGTTAAGAAAGAAAGAAAGAATCTCATTCTCTGTTAAAAAGCGATAGATTTCTACAGTAATTTGTCTAGAACCCTATTGGCAAGCTCCTTATTTGGGCCCTGATTCAGCAAGACACTTAAGCACAAGCACTACTTTAGGCATATGATTAGCTCCATTGATACCAATGGCATTACTCACATGCTGAAGGTTACATGCGTGCTTAAGTGCCTTGCTGAATTGGGGCTCTGGGGATTGGTCCTGCTTTGAGCAGGGGGTTGGACTAGATGACCTCCTGAGGTCCCTTCCAACCCTGATATTCTATGATTCTATGAACACACCAGCTGAGGATATATCCCTTTAGGGTTCATTGCTAATAAATTAACTAGGACTTCTCCATAAGAGAAAAACAAGCATTACCTAGACATGTCATGGTATATTAGCCAATCATGGGGATTGTTGAATGAATGAGAGTCATTAAAAGATGCCATAACAGAGAAAGGAAACACATGTTTATCACTCAGCACATGAGGTCAATAGAGTTCTTGATGAAGATGTCTGTTTTCTTATGGGGAAAACAAAAACAAAACCCAAAATATGTGGAAGTGGGCACCGAGAAACAAGACATCTATGGTTAAAATAAAATCTAGTTCATTATTTTTTTACGAGTTTTATTATGTTTCCTGCAGGGTGCAACCCAATTGAACTCATTAATTCAGCAATTATACAGAAAAGGGAGAGAGGGCCTTAGGACTTGACTTGCATCCAAACTGCCTCAAATGACAGACTCTACCTTATCACACCGGCTCTTAAAGGGACAGTGTGAAATAGAGATGGCAGGAGAAAGAAAGAAAGAAAGATTTCACTCACAGACTTTTTCAGCTTTAATACCCTTAAGACCATTTGACATGAGTGTTTCATTTATTTCTTCAGTGTGAACCTGTTCTCTTTATGAAGTTTCCCTAAGTCCCCCCTAGCAGTAAACATCCCATGCTTTAAATACACAACTTGTTCTATTTTTCCTCTTGGACCTCTCCCTCTCTCTTCACTCCTCATTCCCCGTACCGCCACCCTCCCGCCCCCGACCATTCCCCACCCACCCTGCTGGTGCAGCTTTGGAAATGGATTGCCCAGCTTTCACAATACGATGCCCTGGCACTAGTAAAAGTGTTAAGGCAATGCCACCAGCTCCAATTAGAGATCTTTGGACCTCAAATCATCATGAATATTTCACGCACAGAGGGCTAAATCGCCTCGGTTGGCAGGGAAATTCTATGGGCATAGGGTGCACAAACACAAACTGTGAAAATAAAAAGGACTAATTTGGCATCTGTTACCCATATTAGGAAGTGTTTGGAGCACTGCTCTTTGGCAGGGTCTTCCAAGCACACCATGCCGTGATGCACATTTGTGCAATGAAATTGTTTAATTGTGCACTGATTTTGAGGAACATGCATGGTGAATATTAAATATCCCCTGCAGCTCCTGGTGCTGCTATCGGGAACTAACACTGCATTCACTATCACAGGCAGTGATGTGTCCGAATTGCTCCAGGAATTACTCTTCACACCCTATCCCTGGGAGACAAACTCTGCTATACTAAGTGGAAGTCCTGTGACTGCACTGCTAGGGCCAATTACAAGACCTTCCTCCCAGAGAATGATTTGCTGGAGAAACACAGGAAGAGAGAGAGCAGGATGGTGTTTCAACGCTGGTAAGCTCCGCACTCCAAAGAAAGTGAGGAGCCTCAGCCACACCTGTTGACTTGCATTGACTTCACTGGGCATTGGATTGTGCCCATGGACCCCAGTGGAAGAGCCCTTTCACATATCTAGACCATTTGCTAGAGCCTTTCAGGACCAGGAATGGACTGTGTTCCTATCACACCATTAGCACAGGAAGGAAACCATAAAGTGGTGAGATAAGTAGCGTCATAGTGAATTACTTACTCTGGGGAAGATTCCGGGGTTAAATTGGACATCTCCTCTGGTGTAGGTACTGTATGCACGCACACACATAAAGAGGGAGCAAGAAAAAGGAAATGGTAAAGAAATAGACCTTCCTCTTTCTCCTTCTATATCAATGAAATAATCCTTGCACCATACCCCCTTGTTTTCCCCCCATCCTTACATCTCCTAAAAACCACAAGCCAGTCCTGATGTCTAAACATTGGTCCCGTGTTCCTAGATCACCGTGACTACTCTATTCTAAAATATTGATGCTTTCAGGGCCTGACCGAAAGCCCATTGAAGTCAATGGAAAGTCTCCCATTGGCTTCAACATGCTTTGGATCAGGCCCTTAGACTGAGCATATCATTGTGGTGTGTCTGAATCACTTTCTACTCTTTTTTCTTATTTAATAAATAAATGAGAATCAGTGGTTAACATTCATACTTTGCACAGTGCCTTTCATCTAAAGAATCCCCATAGCCACTGAAAATACACAGGGAATCCCTGCAGATTCTTCAAAGTGCAAATGAGATGTTGGAATGCTGTTACATCAGTCCAGCTGTGTTCGCACCTTGCACAGAATCCAATGGGCTCCAGTTCGCAGAATAGGGTGATGCTTGAGCCAAAAATAAAACTAGCCGATCAACTTTTCCCCTGAGAAGGATCCCTGCATCACCGTCACAATTCTCAGTCCTTCCGTGGCCATCTCAGATACAGAGTCTCTGATAATCAGGGCATATGTTCTAGACCAGGGATCGGCAAACTTTCAGAAGTGGTGTGCCGAGTCTTCATTTATTCACTCTAATTTAAGGTTTCATGTGCCAGTAATACATTTTAACATTTTTAGAAGGTCTCTTTCTATAAGTCTATAATATATAACTAAACTATTGTTGTATGTAAAGTAAATAAGGTTTTTTAAATGTTTTAGAAGCTTCATTTAAAATTAAATTAAAATGCAGAGTCCCCCGAACCGGTGGCCAGGACCCAGGCAGTGTGAGTGCCACTGAAAATCAGCTTGCGTGCCGCCTTCGGCACACGTGCCATAGGTTGCCTACCCCTGTTCTAGATCTTCCATTAGCACGTTAGATATTCTCCTTTCCCCACAGAACAGACCCCAATACCTTGAGTGTAAAACCATAAGGAATTGGTTTGATTCTGACAGCCTTTGGGGTTATGTATGTGACTTCAGGTGCCCTTTGCCAAAGAGGAAAAAGCTACCCGAATCTTGAAGCAAATAACTTTGTCCATCTTAGAATTCCAGGGTCTGTAAAAACTGTAATATCCCAAACAGACCTGATAGTACTGATTACATTAAGGGATAGTTTACACCAATTACACTCAGGAGAAAAAGAAAAGAAATAATTAAACAGGATTATAAAAACAAGCTACACTGTAGAAGGACAATCTCATTCTATTCCCACCAATTGACCATCTCTGCTTGGGAAAGGGCCAGGCCTGGAATAGCAGGAGTGCTGCGGAGCAAGACTAAAGGTGGGTAGGCTCAGGAGTGAAGTAGCAGGAGATGCTGCAAGGTCATGATTGAGGTGCACTGGCAGAGCTGCCAGGGGGCTGCAGGATGGGGATAGCAGGTGGTGCTGTGTGGGGATTCAGGATTGGAATAGCAAGAGAGGCTGCAGCCCAGGATTGAGGTGCAGCAGCAGAGCTGTGCTGTGAAAGTTACCACAGAGCCTGTTCACGCTTGTCTTGGCCTTGCATTAACTCCCTCACTCTTACCAACACTGATAGTCACTTCTCCGCAAATGAGATTTTCTGAGTCAATCTGAGTTGCCAGTTTATTGCTGAATACTCACCCCAATTCGGACATCCGCATTCATCTGGAGAACGGACTCACCTTGCAATTTCCGGCGATGGAATCGAGGAGACCCCAGGAAGCTGTTCTTGATTGAGTTGAGCCGTGTCCTCCAGGGCATTCCTCCAATGCTGGGGCTGGATGGTGGCGTTGGGTTGGGTGTGCCTGCTGGGCTCTCCTTTGGCGTATGGACGGGTGTCCCCTTGGGGGTAGGGAGGGGACTTCCCCTTGGAGAGGGGTGAGGGGTGACCTGTATGATGGGGATAGATTTGGTGCTTGGGTCAGTACTAGAAGGGAGTAATCTAACAGGAGACATAGGGTTGGCCTGCACGGTAGGAATGGCCAGCTGGGGGCTAAAGCCGGCAGTGGGTGGGCGGCCTTGAGCATTCTGCACAGGGGGATTCTGGGAAGAGGGGGTGTTGGCATTGGTGGCAGGGAGCGGATTGGATTTGGTAGACTGGAGCGGTTTTTCGGCCAATTTGTTCTTGGATGGCAAAGTCTGCGTCTTTGGGTTGGACTGAAGTGCTGGCTTTGGTTGGAGAACATGTCCAGGCCTGGAGGCGTTCCTACAAGCATCAGGGTCCAAGGAGACTTGGGGTCGGGGGGAGAAAGGGAGGTCAGGAGTCTGAGGGGGTATGAAAAACTTTCTGATAGGCTACAAGACAGACACAGAGTGTCCATGCACATCGAGAACAGTGAGACACGCACACAGCGGGCGAGCAGAGAAAGGAAAGTCAGAATAAACCCATTTGAGTCACAAAGATGCATCATGTCACAAGGAGACACGAGAGATGGAGGTGAAGGGGAGGGCGGGTGGGAGGGTTTGCAAAGAAACAAGAACAAAAAACAAACAAACAAAAAACAAAAAACAAAAAGACATGCAGTTAGCTGGGAACGCAGCATAATCAACAGCAGCAGCAGTGGCGGCGGCAGCAGCAAGAACAACAGTGTCATAACAGGCTTTATCATATTAACCAACCATGTGTCAGCAAAGGAAAACCACAGAGAGAAAAGGAACACAAAGGAAGAAGGGGAAAAAAAATTCAAAATAACTGAGGGGGAAAAAAGAGAGAGACGCCACCCCCCCGGCATTGTTCGGATTGCCCCACGATGAAAAAAGCACAATGCTGACGGGAGGTGAGGAAGGGGTAATAAGAGCCATTCAAGCCACACAGAAACTGACAAGCGCCTAAGCTGGGCTTGCTTTTTTCAGCTCAAAGTGCCCCGACCAAACACAGCAGAGAGATGCAATTCAAAATAAGTGTGTGGTGCACGTGGGGTGGTGGGAAAGGCACACCGGTTACTGCACACACCATTCAGAGCCCCCACTCCCTCTCCTCCCCTAACTCTACAAAACTCACACATAGGCTCCATTCACCCATGGGGGAAAGAAAGAGAAGAGGGAGAGCAGTACCATTTCATCCACCTTCCTCCCCTGGCCTTCCAGAGTGACATCACCCACTCAGCATTAGCTGGGACATTCCTGAACACAAAACACCAGGGGTATCCCTGAACCCTGGGTCAGTTTGGGGTTTGATTTGCAAACAGATCGCTATACAGAGAATCCCTGAGGGTCCCAGCAGGGCTACATGACAGGGAAAGAAGGAGATTTCCCAATCAGCATTGAAAAGACAGAGTCTGATGACACCCTGATTCTGCTGTTCAGAAATTCACTGCTCAATATTTGTTACAAAGTCCCAGTGTCACATTCTCTGGATGATGGAAGTGATTATGTAGATTAAGGGAAAAAACAACTACTCATAATGCACCATTGAGAGAGAAGAACAAGGGGATAGGACTTTTTTTGTTGTTGTTAAAAGAAAAAACCTTCATGCGTTAGTTACAGGGGCTGCCTGGGAAAGTTCAGTTCAGATGAGTTCAGTTAACCGTATAATACACACATTCAGGGAGTAAAATCCTTTTAAAGGGATATTGGCAGGATAAAAACCACATTTTAAAAACAAAATGAATTACCCTACATATTGGTAATAACTAAGGCTGTCAAGCGATTAAAAATATTAATCACAATTAATTGTGTGATTAAAAAAATTAATCGCGATTAATCGCGCTGTTAAACAATAATAGAATACCATTTATTTAAATCTTTTTCAATGTTTTCTACATTTTCAAATATATTGATTTCAATTACAACACAGAATACAAAGTGCACAGTGCTCACTTTATATTTATTTTTATTACAAATATTTGTACTGTAAAAAACAAAAGAAATAGTATTTTTCAATTCACCTCATACAAGTACTGTAGTGCAATCTCTTTATCATGAAAGTTGAACTTACAAATGTAGAATTATGTAAAAAAAAAATAACTGCATTCAAAAATAAAACAATCTAAAAGTTTAGAGCCTACAAGTCCACTCAGTCCTACTTCTTGTTCAGCTGATCGCTGAGACAAACAAGTTTGTTTACATTAGCAGGAGATAATGCTGCCCGCTTCTTGTTTACAATGTTACCTGAAAGTGAGAACAGGCGTTTGCATGGCACTGTTGTAGTTGGCATTGCAAGATATTTACGTGCCAGATGCACTAAAGAGTCATATGTCCCTTCATGCTTCCACCACTTTTCCAGAGGACATGCTTCCATGCTGATGATGGGTTTTGCTCGATAATGATCCAAAGCAGTATGGATTGACGCATATTCATTTTCATCATCTGAGTCAGATGCCACCAGCTGAAGGTTGATTTTCTTTTTTGGTGGTTCGGTTTTTGTAATTTCTGCTTCAGAGTGTTGCTCTTTTAAGACTTCTGAAAGCATCCTCCACACCTTGTCCATCTCAGATTTTGGAAGGCACTTCAGATTCTTAAACCTTGGGGCAAGTGCTGTAGCTATCTTTAGAAATCTCACATTGGTACCTTCTTTGCGTTTTGTCAAATCTGCAGTGAAAGTGTTCTTAAAATGAACAACATGTGCTAGGTCATCAGCTGAGACTGCTATAACATGAAATATATGTCAGAATGCGGGTAAAACAGAGCAGGAGACATACAATTCTCCCCCAAGGAGTTCAGTCACAAATTTAATTAACGGATTATTTTTTTAACAAGTGTCATCAGCATGGAAGCATGGCCTCTGGAATGGTGGCCGAAGCATGAAGGGGCATACGAATGTTTAGCGTATCTGGCACATAAATACCTTGCAATGCCAGCTACAAAAGTGCCATGCGAATGCCTGTTCTCACTGTCAAGTGACATTGTAAATAAGAAGCAGGCAGCATTATCTCCTGTAAATGTAAACAAACTTGTTTCTTTTAGCGATTGGCTGAACGAGAAGTAGGACTGCGTGGACTTGTAGGCTCTAAAGTTTTACATTGTTTTATTTTTGAGTGAAGTTATGTAACAAAAAAAAATAATCTACATTTGTAAGTTGCAATTTCATGATGAAAAGATCGCACTACAGTACTTGTATGACGTGAATTGAAAAATACTTTTTTCTTTTGTTTATCATTTTTACAGTGCAAATATTTGTAATAAAACAATAATATAAAGTGAGCACTGTACACTTAGTATTTTGTGTTGTAATTGAAATCAATATATTTGAAAATGTAGAAAAACAACCAAAAACAATCAATTGGTATTCTATTGTTTAACAGTGCAATTAAAACTGTGATTAATCTCAATTAATTTTTTTAATTGCGATTAATTTTTTTGAGTTAATCACGAGTTAACTGTGCTTAATCGACAGCCCTAGTAATAACATCCTAGATTACAAGCACCATTTATGCTCTTAGTTTATTCTTGGCCCTGCACTCAGCTTGCTCATTTGTGGCCATAACAAATATATTTTATTATATTCATTATTTAGACTGCTGTAGCCTCTAAAGGCTCTAATCCAGCCCCATTGTGCTAGGCACTGTACATACATATGATGTAAAAGCAATTGCAACCCCAAATCATAGAAAGGAAACCAGACTGGTTCTCAAGTACTAGCACCAGGCTGCGACATTTAAAAATGCAGGGGAATGTTTAAAGCCAAACAGATAAAACTGCTTGCATTGAGGGTCTGATTCAAAGCCCTCTGAATTCAAGGGGAGGTTTGACTTCAATGGACATTGGATAAGACTCTGAAAATTAAAGGAAAACCAATACATTAAAATATTTCTATTAATATTAGGTTTTGTAAAACGCTTTAAAATTAAGACAGCTTGTCTCTTTTGGTGAATTCCAAATCACCATTAGGAATGGAAGGTCAAAGAGATGAATAATGTGGCTAATTCATGCTGGTCACTACCAGGAAGAGATCATTCTCCGTTTATAATTAATTCCAATGGAAACAGGTTTAAAAGTAATAATTACAAGCATTCCCCTGCAATTTTTACAGCTCATGTAATCAGTGTATGACAGCACGAGAATCAAACTTACAAGAAATAAAGCCATTCTGCATCCTGTTAAACCACTGAAAAACCTGGAGTAATACCATTAACTTCAATAGATTTACACCAGTTTAACCAAGAGCCTAATTTGGTCCACTAAGTTGACTGGTGTCTTCTCATTGCTACAGTTCAGAGAGGTGCAACAAAGTAAACCAAGGTCCTAATCTTGGGAGATTCAAGCACTTTCAACTGCCATTGAATTCGGCACGGTGCAGTATTGTGCCCAAGCAGTGTAAATAGTGAAAAACATTTGATTTTGAAAATAGTTTCCCTTTCCATAACCTAAGGTGCATAAGTAAGGACACTTTTTTTAAACTATATGATTTTTAACCCAACAGTGTCCCTTCAAGACCAAAATCTGACCACCTTAAAATGGTTATGGTCTTCTGAGAATGCCACCTGGCTGCTAAATAGCTTTTAAAAAACATTTAATCAATTGCTCCCAAGTCATCATTTTAAAGAATAGTCACTGTGGACCAGACCTGCAACCCTTATTCATGTGAGGAGTTCTTACTCACCCAAGTAGTCCCACTGACATCAATGCAATTGCTCCTATGAGACAGGATTACTCACATGACTAGGGTTTGCAGAACTGGATGCTATTTTTGTGCGTTTCTCCACTTATTCTGCAGCAGTTGTTAATATTATTCTCAGAATTCTGGCCAGTCCTGCTGACATCAGCGAGGCCAGTGCACAGAATAGGAACCTTCTGAAATGGAACCTTGTTGGTTCCTGGTGTGTTAAAGACATGGGAGGGTGGGGGAACAAAATCAAATGTCTGCCAGTTACAAAACAGGAGAAAAATTGATGGGAAAAGGTTTTGGAAATTAGATGCTTTTAAGAAAATAGTTGAAACAATGGAGAGGTTGGAAAGTCTGCAAAGCTAGAAACCTGTACTTGACAATGTCCCTTTAAGAATATGAATTACACCTGACTGTTTAGGGGAAATAGCAATCTGAAATGCTTCTTGGAGTCATCTCCACATGTCCTGAGGTACTTACACAGGTGGGAGTGCACTCACCATCTCATGGAAACAGCTGCTGGGAATGGGGCTTAGGAAGAGCTGTGAGGTTCCCTGAAACATTCTGGGACAGACGTTGACATAGCCCCATGAGCTTTTCAGTGAGGACCTAGCACTCTGCTGCAGCTCGAGGTGTGGGGCTGCATTGACAAAGCTTTCCTTGCCAGATGCTGTGCCTGGAAATCCTCATCCCCACCCCAAGAGAGGCTGCCCACCACAGTGAGGCCTCTGTGCACTAGTACGTGCACCCTCTGACTGTAATAGCTATGTGGGAGGTTTACTGTATATTGCAGGGGGCTGGGGTAGGATGTGAGTCCCCCCAGCCATCCCACATCCCTTTTCCACTATGCATGCATAGATCTCCAGGCCCAAGCTGGCTCCCAGGCTGGTGGTGATGGTGTCATAGAGGGAGCTGACTTCCACTGCTTTCCTCCCTACCCCAGATACAAAAAGAGAAGACCCATGTGAGGAGGGGACAGTCTGTGCATTGATCGTGGGGAATGATTCCCTGATGTTGTACTCAATCCTTAGGTAGGTGAGCTGCCACTGAAATGAAAGGGACCTTTGCCTCAGTAGGGACTGGCTAAATACTTAGTAAAGACCTCAGGGTTTGGCTCGTTGACAGGAGACAGAAATGAGTACGCTGTTTCCTCAGAGACCCCAGTCTCGTGATGTGCCAATTTCTTATTTCTCTTCAAATCCATATAATTCCCCCCCCCCCCGAAGCCCTGTCCTCACTACAGCACCAAACGAGGGTGCTTACTACCATATTCAGTAACATCCCCATTCTAGCTAGACCCATGTCAGTCAAGCACAGTTCTGTACTAAGCAGAACCAAAGTGACATGGTATGGTGCTTCACTGTGACTTTGTTACAAGCAGCCGTATTAGCTGAAGGTGTGCTATAGACAACCCAACGGGGTGTTATGTGTCCTAGCCGTGTTTGGTCCTAAAGGTGGTTATGAGGCTGACGATGGACAGGGCCATAGAGAGACATCTCGGGTAGCACAGGAAACATGTAGGGTAAGAGATGCTGCACATTAATTTCTAATCAATATCTCCCCAATTCAAGCAAATTTACAACCAACCAAGGAAAAATAAAACACTCCACAAATAACCACAGCTCTACAGGCATAGAAGCCAAAAAGCACTGAGCTTGTCTGAGGGAATGGTACCCACAGATCCTGAAGTAATGCCACTTACCCTTGGACTGCTGAGGGGGCTGGTGGAGAGACCAGATGAAGCTCCGCTGATCGACCGAGACCTGAGTGAACACAACAGGGAGAGATGGCCCTCAGAAACCCTGGGCAAGGAACATCCACTGAACACAGCCACCGCATGCACAGGCATGAGGTGAGGAGCAGCAGGGAGGCTTTCAATAGGAAAAGCACATGGCTCTTCCTTACCCTCTCACTACATGACAAACCTTTCAATTCTCCCAGCCTCTAAGAAATTATGTTCATGCAGAGAGGACCTTGTGACCCCAGAGGTGCTCTGTGAGTGGAGCTGTGCAATGCCACCCATTTCGGGGTCATGAGTATTTGCGCATGGACAGATATTGCTTCCTGACAGTGTACACTAAAGAGATCACAGCAAAAGCCATTATCATAAGCCCAGTACTGGTGGTGAGAATTACTCTCTGCATAGTTCCACTTGCTGTGCCAGAGGTAATAAACCCCAGAGATATGGAAAACCACTATCTGTGTAACTCACAAGAGCAGAAAATTCTACCAGGCCCCAAAAAAGGTCAAATCTGCAGTGCCCCAGATGCACTATTTTCTTAAATTACAGGACCATCCCAGTGAAACCAAAGCTCAGGTCTATGGTGACTGGTTATTTGATGCTGAGCCACCATTTCTAACTTCACCATGATGCCATCCCCTTGGCTCTCCAGTGAGATTTGCATCTGAAATCACTGATCTCTTCTGCTCTCTGAGGAACTTCCCCTAGGCCTAGGGGACCACAGGCCCTTCTGCCCATTGGAGAGCTCCTCTCTATGGAAACATCAACTCTTCTGTTCACCAGAACAGCTCTTCTTATGGGATCACCCAGCCATTGCCCACCAATTAGGTTGCCCTGTGGAAGCAATAACTTTTCTGCCCATTGATAAAGTCTACACAGGATCAGTGTCACTTCAATCTGGCATTTTTGGGGTTCCCATATGGGATAACAGACCTTTTTAACCATCAGTGAGCTCTCCTATGGGATCGCCTGCTGTTCTGCTCACCAGTGAGATCTCCTTATGGGATCGCCAGCCATCCTGCCTGCTGACGAGATTCCCAATTTTGGGATCAACAGCCCTAATGTAATCAGGTGAAGTCCAACCTATGGGACCAACTTGCCCTTCCACCTGCCAGCAAGGTGACCCATACAGAATCACCTCCCCTTACGCTCACCAGCAAAGGCCTCTGCAAAAACTGTCCGTAGTTAACAACAATCAAAACATACAAATGCACTGGGCCAAAACCAGTGGCTCTGACCTGAAAGGTCATGTAGACCAAACACATGAACAGCTCAGCAATGGAACTTCTCAACAGCAGAGAATGTTAATACAGGAGCAGTGACAAAAACTGTCCCTCATAGCAGAAAGCATTTCATGTGGCTTTTGAGCGATTCCTCCCACGCTCAACTGACCCAGAGTGTTGACCAGCTCTAGAGGCAGCTGCTTTCAACTCTCCTCAACTGGAAGGATAGGTGGTCTTGAAGAACAACAATTTTTGAAGAAGGAGACTATACTGGAGAACCAACACAACCAACAACTAACATATAAAAATCTCTGTTCACAGTTGGACCTACCAACATGAGTACCATATGTATATGTGCACGCATATAGGCATGTGTGTGTGTGTGCGTGTGTGTACAAGAATATAGGTATTAGGGTTGGCAATTAATCGCAGTTAATGCATATGATTAATGCAAAACAAATTAACTAGATTAAAAAATAATCACGATTAATTGCAGTTTTAATCGCACTGTTAAACAATAATAGAATACCAATTTAAATGTATTATAAATATTTTTGGATTTTTTTCTACATTTTCAGATATATTGATTTCAATTACAACACAGAATACAAAGTGTACAGTGCTCACTTTATATTATTACTTTTGATTACAAATATTTGCACAATAAAAAGATAAACAAAAGAAATAATATTTTTCTATTCACCACATACAAGTACTATAGTGCAATCTCTTTGTTGGAAAAGTGAAATTTACAAATATAGATTTGTTTTTACATAACTGCACTCAAAAACAAAACAATATAAAACTTTAGAGGCTGTAAATCCACTCAATCCTGCTTCTTGTTCAGGCAATTGCTAAGACAAACAAGTTTGTTTACCTTTACGGGAGATAATGTCACCTGAAAATGAGAATAGGTGTTCACGTGGCATGGTTGTAGCCGGAGTTGCAAGGTATTTATGTGCCATAAATGCTAAATATTCATATGCCCCTTCATGCTTTGA
This sequence comes from Terrapene triunguis, assembly GCF_002925995.2. Taxonomy (NCBI): domain Eukaryota; kingdom Metazoa; phylum Chordata; order Testudines; family Emydidae; genus Terrapene; species Terrapene triunguis. The sequence goes on along the minus strand of NW_020664522.1, from coordinate 2,664,566 downwards.
CTTGTAGACTCTAAACACGAACTGAAAAATACTATTTCTTTTGTTTATCATTTTTACAGTGCAAATATTTGTAATAAAAATAATAATATAAAGTGAGCACTGTACACTTTGTATTCTGTGTTGTAATTGCAATCAATATATTTGAAAATGTAGAAAAAAAATCCGAAAATATTTATAACCAATAAATTGGTATTCTATTATTATTTAACAGTGTGATTAAAACTGCAATTAATTGCAACTTTTTTTTAATCTTGAGATTAATTGAGATTTTTTTAAAATCATTTGACAGCCCTATTAGGTATGTGCACATATACATTATATATATTAGTCCTGTAAGTATAAACAGCCTTCTAGAGAACACAAAGCTAATTTAGAGTCCCTGCCCCCGTCTCTCAATTGTATCGCTCTATTATATAAGAATAAGATTATAAATTGAGATTCAAAACGTTTCACATCCATCTATTCTTAAAAAGAAATTATAACATTACCAAAAAAATCGATGAGCAGTGGAAGAAGGTTTAAATTAACATACAACAAGCTCCATTCTGACAATTTGTGTCGAGTGCAGAAACTCTCCATGGAATTCATTCCTTGCATCTCAATGCAGCCCATCCATCACTGCCATCTATACAAAACAAACTGGCCCAAACTTTGCATTCTCTTCCACCAGTGTAAACCCACATTAACTCCATTGCAGACATTGGCGTTCTTCTGGGTTTACACCAGTGGAAATGAGAGCGGAGTACGGCCTGCTTTGTACATGAGCTCCACTTTTGCTGGGCTGTTTTTATGTTACCTTTCTCTCCCAGTGGGAGTTAGGTGCCTAGGTATTTTGAAAATCACACTAGGCACCTATCTGCATCTTTAGGCACCAAAGTACCCGGCCTTTTGTTCCCCTCAACACACAATCTTGGTTGGAAGTTGATCTTTAACATTCACCTGAATTTCAGGATAGTTGCTTAAAACCTTCTCCTATCCACCTGACCCCAATCAGGTCTGCTTCCAAAAACCCTGATTTCGCCGCTCTTATTCCAATCTCTCCCCATATTAAAAAAAACAAGTGGTCACACATATATAGGGCACAACACAGCAGGCCCCACCTCCCAGCCCCTGTTCCTTATCACAAACAGTGGTTTGCAAGAAGCTATAATATACTGAGCTTCCCCCTATCTTAGATGCCTGATGCAAGGGTCAGAAGAGAGGGTTGGAATTAAATCTCACAGGAAATGCATTCAGTATCCACACTACTACTAATTAAATGAGCCTTATTTCCACAGAGTGGCTACTAGTGGTTATAAAGAAACAAGGGAAGAGGTAAAATGGACCCTTTAATGTATCTTGGCTTTTCCACATTGGAAATTGTGTTTGGGAACACAGGGCAGAGTCTAAGGAGCTCATGGATCGATTTTTATTGCTCTTTAAAAAAGAGAGCTGACCATTTTCAAATCTTTCCCCTTCCCATGAAAGGGAAGGACAGTTTCCAGAATTCTCACCTGCTTCTTCCTCTTTCTAACGAATTCCAGCATTTAAGTTTACCAATGGGATAAAATTCCCAAGTGATTATGGAAACTCACTTGTGGCAGGCTTTTCAGCTCTCAGAAAAAAAGAAAAAAAAAGCTATTAAGAGAGATTTTTTCCCTCCCAAGAAGACCACCTTCCTTGGGAAATCCATTAAACCAGCTTGTAAAAAATACTGCAGGACGACTTTGCTCTGTTCTGCATCTGTCAGCCAGATGCACAGAATCAAAGCAGGGGCCAAACATCAGTCACGAAAACTGGCCCAATGCTGCAATGTTAAGATGAAAGCATAGAAAGAATTTAAATATCTGCATCTATACATCACTGTATAGTGAAAGTGCAAGTCCCTGCAGGCAGCACATGAGCACTGAAGACTCCGAACAATCTTACCGTGTGGGGGGAAAGGAGGAACTTGGCAAACCACAGCAGGAAAAGTATCTTTTCTCTCTGAATATGAACTAAGTTTATTTAGCTGAAAATATCTGTTAGTATGTAACCATCTTAAAGTCTCTAGAGCCATTAAGAATCATTGGAAAGTAAGTATCATTTCTATAATTACTCAAATAATTCCATTCCTTATCATTAATAACACCTTACATTTCTATTACATTCCCTCATGCAGGTAGATCTCCAAGTGTTTTACATAGTGTATGTGCCAGTACTCTGTGCATCACTCTTTGGGCTAGACTACACTAGAAGTGTTACATTGGCACAGCTGCACCGATGCCTTTTTCACACCCCTGAGTGACGTAAGTTACATGGACTTAAGCGGTAGTGAAGACCTGCCTTTTATCTATTTACTTATCACACAGGAGAGTCTGGTGTGATTTATCACCACCCTAAATAGGTGCCGAAAAAAGCCTTTAGGATGGGATTTTCAAAAGCCCCTAAATCATTTAGGGGCACAAGTCCCTTTAATTTTCAAAGGGCTGTCTGCTCCAAAGTGCTTTTGAAAACCCTAGCCTCATACTACACCATTCTATATAGGCCACATATTTTTCAGAAACAAGCTATTTTAGAAAGTTTTTTTAAAATGTGATTGTTGCTATTTCTCATCCTCATCCTCTGGTGAAGCCACCTTCCTTAGCACCATCAGATCAAGTTGTGAATGAAATCTGTATGATGCCATTTACCCTTGGGTCTAAGTAACCTTCTCAGATAGACCACAGGCCTATAGATTCTCTCAAGGAGCAACCTAAGCCCCTCATTAACTCCTAGTACACTGGGGTTCGTTTGTTCAAACTATTCAAAATCTATATAGTTAAGAAAAGACAAGAGACTGGTTTTGTCTCTTTTCTGTCGGCAGTTTCTGAAAAGCACCACCAAAGAATTGTTTTACTTCTGCTTAAAAACAGAATCCAGTGTAGAATCTAAACCAGACTTTACATTCAGTTTCTCTCTGAATAAAACTCATAGATTTTTTTAAATAAGATCACAGGTAAAATTCAGTGCCTCATAGCAGTGGTGAATTCACTATTATGAGAATGATTGTTTCTAATAAAGTTGTACTGGATGGGGTAAGTTTGGTCCCAGGTTTTTGTATTGCGGCCTTCAAAATGGGCTTGGTCCATGGAGTTTAGTGAGTGCAGTATACAGTCCTGTAACCAGCATTTTAGCTGTTCGCAGCCAGGAGCTGTGCTCCCAAGAATGGGAGCCTGCAGCATGCATGCACCGTATGATAGATGCATTAGACTTGCATCCCTGGGTGGTGCAAACAGTGGCTGAGATTTTGGATTTATCCAAACTCTGTAGGTGGCTTTGAAAATCTCAGCCAAACGCGTCCAGCCAGTCGCTTGCTCATTTCTTTTATAGCACAAATTAGGTCAAATTAGACACAAACCGAGCTCTGTCTTGTTTTTCACTTGATCGTTTAAATGAAAAATCAAGATTCTTAAACCACAACGAAAGGTTTAAAATCTTCCAGAACGCCACATGATCTAATACCCAAGAGACAGCAGGAAGGTTGGTCTGTGAACATGCCAAGCCATGTTCTATTACCTAATCTCTCTTTAGCTTTTAATTTTTAGCATCAACCAGAAACATTTTTTCCCCTGTGCAAAGTTGATCACAAGAGTAATAAATAGCAGGGATACCACCAATTATATAATATCAGGATGGCACCTCAGAGTGTGGGGCTGTATTGTCTTATGCCCCAATCTTAATTTTTACTACAAGGCACAACATTTGCTACCCTGAATTGCTACAGTGAAGTCAATGGGTCTAATCATGGTAGTAAGTCCTACACCTTGTAGTATATGTCTGCAGGATCAGGCCCTTGGATGCAGACACACATGGGAAAAGGAGTAGGGGAAGAGGGGACTTGCACCCTTCTGCACACCCTAGGTGATGATATTAAACAGCATCATCTTGTTTAATTAGAGTATCCCGGTTACACTTTATATTAAGGTTCCATTTATAATTGTTTTGTAAAGGGTTAATAAATCACTAAGAGATGTTATATGCATGTTACAGACCTGAGTAGCACATATTATAGGTGGTTATAACTACAGCATTAGAAGGTGCTATACATGGTTATAACCCCTGGTTCTAAGCATCTACTGACTTGCTGGACAATCTATTACAATTTATTAAAACATATTAATAATTTATTATCCATTTAATAACTATTAATAAATGAAACTTCATCTAAAGTGTGACCATATTCCTAGTTGTATCAGAAAATAAAGCGCTTTGAAGGTGTCAGAGCTGATTATTTTCTCATGGAAAAAGAACTTGTGCTAAGAGGAGGGAAAATACCCAGGAATTATTTTAGACCATGTGTGGGTTTTAGCTTCATCTTGGGGGGACAGGGGGGAAAAGGACGTTGTTATTCAAATATCAATAATCAATCAGGTGTGCCATACAGACATGAAAAGTGCAATAGGTGGGGAAGGAGTTTTCATTCCCAAAGTGTCTTAGTATCTGCATAGTGTCAGAGATTAGTTTTGTGTCCCCTGACACATTAAAATCAAACAAACAAAAGAAGAAGAGAAGTATATAGAGTGTGTGACTCCAACACCACCCCACCCGACACACACAAAAATGCTTCTTCCTACATCTCTCTCATTATTAAAAAGTTTCATTTGATCAAGTCTATACATCTATATTTGTTAACTCTGCAAGTTAAAAAAATCTCTCTATAAGATATAACAAGTCCAACAACAGGTATAATCCAAAACTGGAGCTTACCCCAATGCATCAGCACTCGCCATCCTTGGAAGGGGGAAATAAAGAGGAGAGAGAGAGAGAGAGAGAGGGGTGGGGGACGACGTGGAGGCAGGTGGAGAGAAGAGTACGAAAAGCAAAGTGAAATACTGTTCAGAGAACCGAATGGTCAGAATTATTGCCACAGGTGCCTCCCGCTCAGGAGACCAGGAATGCGAGGGGACAGTTTCATTTACTAGACAATGATTTCTATACTGCACACAAACAGTCAGACTTTTGCATTTGGGAACTGGGAATCGGGAGAGAATATACTAAGGTGTTAAGAGAAACCAACACCGCCCAACTGAACCAGTCAGCAGAGCTGGGGGTTTGTGTTCCTTGTTTTGTTTCCATAACATCTCTTAGCTGAAGAACAGTTAGATCAGAGTGTTAAAAAGGAGGCTGATCTCTTTGCACCCATTTTGCTCAGCACAGTGTCCCGCTGCCCCTCAAACTGACCTGGCGAGAAGCATCTTTTTCTATGCATGAACTGGGAAAGGTATTGGTCATTAAAATACACATTTCTGAGCCAGTCTGGGAGCCCAGTGAGTCAGACTGTAGGCAAAGTTGAAGCCATGCTTTGATACTAGTTTAATAGTCATGAGGGAGCATTTACTGTGTTAAAATCAGGGATTCAAATTAGCTGGGTCATGCCAGTACTTATCCCTGGGGATGCGATCCTGTACTCCAGAATCTAATTTTTCATTTAAAATAAATCAAGCCTCCAGGCCTTAGAAGTTGCAGAGATAGCCTTCCAATGTGAACAGAGTGTAAACCAAACCTAAAAGAGGTGTGAACTGTTCATTTATCCCCATGGTATGTCGACTCTTAAGCTTGATGGTAGCAATTCAAATATTCAACACTCTTAATTTTTCATTGCTGATCAAAGCACGCACGGAAGAGGTAGGATTATTTTTATTAAGCTTTCTATGCCCTGATTGGATTGTGAGCTAGATTGGGAGACTATCAATGTCTATTATTTTTTCAATCTGACCTTCGATTAATGTGAAAAACTCTGGTTTGATATGAAACCAAACTCCAAGTAGGATAGAAACATTTCTCTCTCTCTCTCTCTCTCTCTCTCTCTCCAGTTTCTGTAACAGGCCCCCTAGCTGCCAGAATTACCCAATGGCAGGTCAATCCTCCACAAGATGATCACCACCATAAATGCCAAATTCAGTATTTGCCAAGTCGATTTCACAGTTTACTTATAAGCACAGCCAGATGTGCTTCTTGTTCCGTGACTGTTCCGAACGCTGTGCCAGGCAACATGGGGGTGGGTCTTCAGAAAACTTAAGACTCACATACAATTTTTAAAAAAAGTCACTATATTGTACATTGACAGAGAGGTGGAAAGAAGCATTATAGTGAGTGCTTTTTCATATGCATGAGTGACACTCCATTGGTACTTGGTTTGGAGTTATAATTTGGATAAGATCCTGATTCATATGCATAGGGCCAAACCCTGTTCTCAGTTACATCAGTGAAAATCCATTTAAACGGATGTAACTGAGAGCAGGATTTGGCTCCTAGTGTGTGCGTATATATATAAAATACACCCATACTCACACACAGTGTACTGAAATACATACATAATGTGTGTATATAGATTTATTCACTTTTCTTTCATTGTGAGTTATTTTCCCCAAAGGGAAAGGCACTGAGGATTTTAACAAAGAACAGAAAGCAAATTGAGACTAGGGGAAAGGGAGATGGGAAATGAGGTTAAAAAAATAACAAACCCAGGACACAATAGACCCAGCAGCGCAGACATGTGCATTCCCTGCAATATTGAAGCAAGTGAACTACGGAGCTGCAGCAACCCAGATACAGAAGAAGGAAAGCATTGAAAGGAGCGAGAGGGAGCTAAAAGAGAGAAAAGAGAGAGAAAAGAGGGACAGTGGCCTCAGCTACTAAGACAACCATGTGCATCTAGAGGGGGAGGATCCTTAAAGATGCAGTATTCCTTTTAAAAAAGAGAAATCAAAAAACTGGAGAATGAAATGTTGGCCAACGATTTAGTGGCCACCATGATTAGTTAGCCCCAGAGGGGTCATTTTGCTGGGGTTCTCTTTGCTGCCCTTCCTTCCTCTCCCTGCTCCATTAGCAGATCTGAAGACTATTTCCCTTAGCCTCTCCTTTCAATAAAGAGGCCCCTAGGAGGTTCTCCTGCAGAAGTCCAGCCAAGCCCTCCTGCCCTCGGAAAACATCTCCTCTGTGATGTAGCTAGAAGTGCAGTTGTGTCTTTAGGGGATTCTCCCAGCAGTTCCTGAAGTGTCATCTTCTCCACCCTTTGCACAGCTGCAAAAGAAGTGCAAAGGGAAACCAGTGGAGCTGGGGAGACTTAGGAGACAGTTCTCGTGTCACAGACTAGATGAAAAGGCATCTCTTGCTGGGTCTCATACAAGTGAGTACCTGGTGTGCTGTCTCAGGATCTGTCCCTCCATCTGCTGGCAAATTCAGTGCTCTCCCTGCTTCTTTTCTGTGGAAGCCGCAGGGCCCTTAAACCGTGTGTTCAATTGATTGTCAGTCTGTGAAAGGCTGATAGGGAGACTGTCACCCTCACACATGGGAAGTCTCTAAAGGTTTATATTGAAAGGGCCGTGATTATATTAAACTGGAAAGGTTTCTGTATAAAGGGAAGCGGGGTTCCTCCAGATTTGTTGTGGAACCTTGAGAAACCTTCAACTTTCCTCCCACTTCAGTGCCAAGGAGCAGCCTCCGTACATCTGGCTGTGGCTTTTGTTGCTGGCCCCTTAACTGGATGGATTTGTGAGTTAATGTCACATTATAAATGCCCAGTATTGTTGTTGTTATTACAGACTGTTAATTGACAGGGTGTTCCCTCTGCCACCCACTTTCCCCACGAGACTTGCACATGGCCCAATGGGCAGGAAATCCCATAAAGACATAACCACACTGGCTCAGGGTGCAAGAGATAAGGACTGGGGAAAAAGTAAAGGGTTTTTAAGCACTGTCTTTATCATGTAGCATAGGAGGGCTACAATACGGTGGGGAATTACCCATTGTGTTATAGCTCGCTATTAGCACCAGAACAGAGCTCCACCACTCTGGTGTTCAGTGTTTCACAACACCTCTTTCCTCCAAAAGGCTAAATTCATTTTGTAAATGAACCCAAGAGTCGCTATTTAAATTCCCAAATTTGGTGCCCTCTCTGCCCCCGCCCCATTTGCCTCTCTCGGCAGCAGTTGGGAGTTGCCCTTTCGCTTATTCTTTCCCAGCTACCTGCAACTATTTCCTGAGCCACTGAGTCTCCAGCATCCTGATTCAATCTCACCCACAACTCTTCCTTTTCTTTCTCTCTCTGCTCGTGTGTCTACAACAGCCTTAAAGAGCCTGCCCCATGGCTGAAGGCATTTTTCTTCCCACCATTGCTACCGCTGGCTCAGCTGCACTGGAGTTAGCCATGATGGGGGTGTAGTGTAGACAGAGCTCCACATGGCTGCTGGCCTTTAAAGCTCAGTGTTTTCAGCCTTTCTTAAAGCAGGTTCAGGTAAGACAGTGGTTTAAAATACCAGTCTCCTTTCTACACTGGTACTCCCACCATTGTGAACACCCAGGGGGGCTGATACAGTGGTAGCAATAATATGAAATTTTAGGGGGAAATCCTAATACAGACATAGCCTGTGCATGAAGCCTTTGGGGACAGATTCGTATGAAGGGTTGTATATAAAAATACATAGCATTCTACTGCAGAAGACACACACAACCTCCCCCCACAAAAAAAACAAAAACAACCCCCCCCCAAACACCGCCCACCGTCCCTGGCTCTCTCTAGGCATGAGCAGCTGCATCCCCACATGGAGAAGATAAGTGCTGCATCTTTAAGGTCTCAGCAGTGAGGTAGAGGAGAGGAACAGATTGTCAGTGTTTATACCTTTCTTCTTTGTTGAATTTGGGATTGGCTTCAGAGATATCCAGGCTTTTACTGAACATTGTTTTACTATGGCAGGAACAAAGTGAGAAAACAGAGTTACTAATATGGACATTCATAAAAGAGATTCACCTGAAAGCGTCCCTGACTCTAAGCCCTCCCAACCCACGTCCTCTTTAAAGCAAATCTCCAAAACACTTTTCCTGCTCCTTTCTGAACTATGGCTCCATCCTGAATGGTGCTGATCATCTCTTGAAGGTGCTGAGCATCCTCAACTCCCAGTCCCACTGGCTTTGGTGAGAGCTGAGGCCTTCAGCACATGGCAGAATCAGACCCCTGTAGAAGTATTCTCTAAGAGTAGACTCCCAGCCTGTCATGGTCTGTGACCTCCCCAACAAACACACCCCAACACCCTGCTCCCCATTACTGCACTGAAAACCCCAGCTGGAGTCCACTTGCTCACATTTCTCACTGGAGATCGACCATGCTTGAATGTGAAAATAGCAAAGCCCTCCTTATTGCTGCTGGGAATCTGAAAGCCTTTCCGGGAAGTCATTAACACTAAGCACACACTGGGCACAGATTCAAAACTGCAAGCAGATCTTCTTAAAGGCCTCTTTTATTTTTCTACTCTTCATGGCTCGTTCCTGCCAGTCCCACACCCCTTTCCATCCCTCAAAAAGAACCATTCTGCTTCCCAAACTTGGTCAGAATCCCAGCAGCTGAGAAGCAGGACTCTAAAAGCCTCGCTAAAGGTCGATGTTCTGTGTTAGCTCTGTGTTATGTGGATAGCTGCTCTACACAATACAGCCTGCCAGCACTGGCTGCTATTTCACTCGTGCTATCCACCTCAGCAACCCACAAGAAAAAGAATGGAAGGAAAATGAATAGTTGATGGAATCAACTGTAGGAAGTTTGAGCAAATCTTCTCAACTCTGACCCTTGCCACTGTGAAAATTCTGGCACCCCAGCAGAGGTTCCAGCTGCTGCAGGGGTAGCAGGCTCCACCTAAAGAAGGGGCTGTCCATTTCACAAGATTCTTAGTGCCATGAGGTGTCTACAGTGTTCTGTGCACCTATCTCCGCCCCTCTGTCGTTTCTCCTGGCAGGAGTGAAGCTGTGGCTTCTAGGAGGAGCCAAGCAGTCTGAAATGGGTGGGAAAGAAAAGCACTGGCAGTGGTGTAGCTCAGTACCATTCTCCCCTTCAATACATTTGGGCTGGCTAAAAGCAGGATAAAACCAAACCTAACCACCAGATGCGGGTGTTTGTGTGCTTTTAGTGTGTCACATACAGTCAGAGAAACAACAGAGAGCACTTAGAGGGGCCAACACCATTGTTTCAAGCAGAGCTGGATGGGCAGCAGCTTGTAAGCTGGAAGCCAGTCGTTGTGCGGGACTTCACTTGTTCCACTGTTCTTCTCCAGGACTAAGTCACTGAAGGGCTATGTTTTTTCCTAATGCTTTCAGCACAAAAGCCCTTTTACCAACCTGTTGGGTTTGAGTCCCCTATTTCAAGCTTGAGTGGCTATTCTAAGAGGATATCAAACCCATAATATTAAGATTAGAGGCTCCTGCGGTCCCAGGCTGGGTGCCAAGTGTGTTATTTATCCACATACAACTGGAGGCTATCACATGCATCCCCTTTCTGCAAATAAACAGATGTTCACTGCAGTGGGACTAAAACACAAGTCACAAGGGAGTGCTTTGCCCACTGAGCTAGAGAAGCATCTCTGGTAGCTTATGAAGGAAGCAATGGATGTATATTTCCTGGTGTTTACAGTCATTCATCTCTAACTAGGACTGTCTCCTCAGTCTCTCTTCACCTTCCCAATGCAGTACAATTCTCCTGGAATAAAGCAGTGGATATCCATCTGCCCAGACTGAGAATACCAGGGCAGCATCACCCCCTGAAAGTCACAGGGCTAAGAAGAAGTGCTGCAAAATCCACCCTCTGTGGGTCACTTGCTGCTGAATACTATACAGCTAGCCTTAAAAAGCCGGATTCTTGGCTGCAGGCACCTAGTGTTTTGTTACTGACTGTTCTGACAGATGGTGCCCCTATCAGCAGTGCACCATCCCCAGACACTCTCCATGCAGTGCCATTTGTTAATGAAGCCAGCTCATGTTATAAATCATCACACTGCCAGCAACTCATACTGTGCCACTGTCATCTACAGATGTGGAGAGTATTTGAGTAATGAAAGCTTGAGCCTGAAATAAAATAGCACCTTCCCCTTAACCTCTTCCAAAATATGCACCACTGAACTGGGCATCATCCCTCATAATGTCAGCGTGTGCCCCTCCACTGTCCTTGATCAGACTTGTATGTTTTGCTTTAGCTGAAGTTGTCTGCTGCACACACACTCCCAGTGTATCCCTTTTGATTGTCCCTGATACCTCTGGCATGAGTCCTGCCTTCTTTAACCTAGAGTCATCCCTCATTGACATGCCGCCAATGCATCTCTCTCCAGTGTCTCTGAGATAATCTCAGACATTCCCCTTGTGTCTCTTTCCACTGATCACCTCATATTGCAACATTTTCCAATTGTGGGGGAAAGTGGGACATTCAAAGCAAAACAGAATGCGCAGGATAATACGAGCCCTTGATTTCCCTTTTTTTAGCTTTCTGACACATTGTTATGGACTCACAAGCCAAAGGTGAGAGGTGGTAGGGAGCATTCCAACTATCAGAACAGATCAGGATCAGGCCAGGAAGCTTTAGGCTGGTGGAATGATTTGCTCCTAACTCAATTTGTCTGTATCACCATTATTCCTGGTTCCTCTTTGTTGTTCCACCTAGGTAAATGCTCCCCGCAAGCAACTGCAGAGTACAGCAACATACTAAGGCAACAAACTGTCTGCAGCTGGGGTGCCGAAGTCCGCACACTGCACCAGTGGCTGTCTCATACATGAGACCTTCATGGGCCAGGTACCAGGACTGGATATGAAAGGCGAGATGGGGAAAAGGTGGATGTTTGATTTTAGTGACTACTGCTTGGTAACAGTTTGTTCCCAGGGTGCTCAGCCTTATTCTTCGTTCTACCTTCTTTGACATCAGTGGCCTCTGTGAAACACACGTTTCTCCAAACCAGCTACCTGATCACTATACAGATCCTTTTATTTCACTGTCGGATGGGGGGGGGGGCGGGAGAAATAAAGCTGGTGTCCCTTCTGACCTATGATGAGGAACCTTTCAGACACTGAATCTTAAGGATACCCAGCCATGGACCCCAGGAATAAATCCTAGCAGCTCTCGGGGAATAGCTTTCTTCACTCTAGGGCTAGAACTGCCTCAGTCATCCAACAAGAATCACAGGCAGTTCTAAGGGCCTCTGAACGTCTTTATTTCATGCTCTTCGCCCAGCTGTCAGCCAGCAAAAGGAGCTTCTGGGCACAGGAGACTCTTTCTGAGCAGATCTTAACAGCTGAGGGAAAAGACCATGTCACAAAAGCTGAATTACAAGCGAAAGCATTGACAGTATATGTACGTGTGATGTTCTTTGATACAGATTGATATCTCTCTGTGTAATTCCAAATACACATGCTTCCTTTCTGCCTTTCGTTGGTGTGGACATCCTGTAATGAGCGTGGAAAACGGCTCCATGAAACAACACAACCAGAAGGGTAGCTCACATAGCAGTTCCCCTGGGCACACCATTCCCTCCACTCCTCTCCAGCATATCACAACAGCAGCAGTTTCCTTGCAGATGAGAGAACTGGAATGATACATACCCACCACGCTTAAGAAATCCAGTGAGCTATGAGCGTCAGGGCCATACTGAGTTTGACAGCAGCCCTGAGAGGCACCCAAAGGAGTCAGGTAGGGTTTCTCCAGATTCATACTATTCTCATGACACCAGTGTCAAGGGTCTCAGTAGGATTCTGAGTAAAAGGGTTCAGTGGACAGGACCCTCATGCCATGGACAGAATTGATACGATGGTGCCAGTAACCACGAGTGCTGCTGGATGTTTCTACAAATGCTGGTGTGGATAGAACATTTTCTCAAACTCCTCCTATGTAAAGGGGAAGTAGGGGAGGCCAGGAGCACGGGGTTCATCTTTCCTGGCTATGGGGGCTACCTACCTCTGTCCATGCTGTGCCATTTCAATAGCTCTGCGAGCTGGGACCGGCGAACCGCCATCTGTCACGCTGAGAACCTCCATCGACTTCCTTTCTGGCCGCCGCTTCCCATGCCGGTTCAGCATTGGGGAGTCCACACGCTTCCTGGGGGGATCTTTGCACAGAGAGAATGCAGTCACCTGAGTCTGGCTGGGGCCCATCTCCCCCCACAACCTGGCAGCCCCCCCTCAGCAATCCCCCTCGCACCTCCCCCCACAGAGAGAGGGCTGATTGTCCCCTGACGAAGGGGAAGGAACATTTGCAATCTCCTCTTCCCCAAGTCCCAAATTTCACCTCTTCACGGCTGCCAAACAATGCATATGTCTCAGATGCTGCTTGCAAACCTTCAAAAATCAGTCAAGGTTGATCTACCGAGCATGGGATGGGAGGGGAATGAGTGGTGGGGGGAAGAGAATGATATAGCCCTGAAAGTTTGGGGGTTTCATTCCCCCCAACTTTCTTTTTACATTAAAAATTAAGGTCTTATCTACCCTGGGTGACTCTATGGTGACTGGAGAGCTAGTGAAATGTATCTATCTATGGTGTTTATATGGCACTGGAGTAACTGAGCACGTCACAATCTGTAATGTGTTCATCCTCACAAAACTCCTGTGAGGTAGGCCAGCGCTAGATTTTCAAAAGCACCAACGTGCCTAATTCCCATGGAAATCTGGATCTTTCGTTGCTTAAATACCTTGAAAAATCTGGCCCTAAGTGACTTGCACAAGGTCACACAGGAAATCTGTGGTGGTGCAGGTCTCCTGAGTCCCCAGCTAGTGCCCTGATCACTGGATGATCCTGACTCTGATGGTAGCACACCCATACAGAGAAGGACAGCTGAGCAAGTGAGAGGAGAAGGGATTTTTTTTTTTAAAGTGAGGCTGTTTAAAATCCTTTGTTTGTTTGTATCTGTAAAGCCCTAGCTAATTCCAATGACTAATGAATACCTTAGAGAGAGGACATTGTTTGCCTCTTCCATTGGAGAGCTCACAACAAACATTCTCTGAGACCCTTCCCCCACCAAAAGATCTGGTATTTCATAGAATCATAGAATAGCAGGGTTGGAGGGGATCTCAGGCGGTCATCTAGTCCAACCCCCTGCTCAAAGCAGGACCAATCCCCAGACAGATTTTTACCTAGTTCCCTAAATGGCCCCCTCAAGGATTGAACTCTGGGTTTAGCAGGCCAATGCTCAAACCACTGAGCTATCCCCCGGGGAACCCAGTTTTAACATTCCTGATACTTCTATTAATTATTAATTATTATTATTAATAATAATTATCATCATCAATATTGATACTCTGTTTATTTTTGTTACCCCATCCTCCACTGCTACCTCCACCCACTTGTTTGTTTCATCTCTCTCTTATGTCTTGTCTTCTAGACTGTAAGCCCCATAGGACAGGAATTATTATTTACTATATGTGCAAACAACGTGGAGCACAATGGGGTCCGACCGGTGTGAGGCCTCTAATCATTTTTAATATTTATCATTAACAATAATATTTTTCCTGTTAAAAAGGAAGCAGAAAAACAAACCAATAAATCAAAGAGGCAGCAAGATCCAATAAAGCAATAACAGTGAGTGACTTCAACTGCACACAAATGAACTGGTCAAACGTGACATTGGGTTTACAGGGTTTACAGAAATAATTTCTTGATAGTTTTAACGATTGCTGCTTCAAACAGCTAAGTCAAGAAGAGAAGCTGTTCTCCACTTAGTCTTACGTAACATGCTACTGTTGGTTCAAAAAGTAATTGTAGCTGAATCACGAAGCAACAGTGATCGGAATTTAATTAAGTCCAATGTTTTCAGCAAAGGGATGATATCAAAGACTAGCCTGGGGACACTAAACTTTAGAAAGGGAAACTTAAAAATAAAATAAAAGATTAAGCCAGTCTGAGAGAGGCTAACTCAAAAGCAAGGAAAGGAAAATCCTCAAATGTGGCATGGGGGTTACTTTGGCAGAGTAACAGAGTCACATAAGGCATGACTAACCCCCAACAACAAAGGAAGCAAGAAGGGAAGAAAAAAACCAGTCTAATCAAATGCCAAGATTCAAGGGGTAATTTGAGCCAAACCAGATCAAAATAGGAGGCTTCAGCAAATGGAAATCCAGCCCCAGTGACACCCATAACATGGAGCATTAAGTACGGCAAGTCAAATGTAAACTGGGAGTTAGGAGAGAGCTAAGAAAGACTATGAAGAGCAATTAGCCAAAGACAAATACAAATTATCAGACATCTTGCAAATATATCAGAAGCGGGAAGCTTGTGGACAGGACAGTAGGTCAGCTGGCCCATCAGGGAGTAACGGGAGCAATTAAGGAGGATAAGGATATTGCTGAGAAACTAAATGATTCCTTTGCATTAAACTCCACCACATAAAATGTTGGGGAAGATATCTACCTATTTTTTAAAACATATTAAAGATAAGGAACTGTCCAAAAACTAACAACAGCAAGTCATTAGGATTGGCTGGGTTATACCCAAGACTTCTGCAGGAACACAAGGATAAAGTGGCTGAGCTGCTAACTAAAATATTCAATCTCTCCTTAAAATCAGTTACTATACGAGAGGGTTGGAGGGCAGCAAATGTTGAGCAATCCTGGGAATTACAGGTCAGTGAGTCTTACTTTAGTTTGGTGTCTTTCTATGTTGGCATGGACATATTCTTAGGATGGAAGACCAATGAACTATGAAGCATATTTACCAAGGAATATTGCTACAGGATGCCACTGAGGTTGTCACCAAAAGCTGAGGTGGTGCGTAAGAATGCCACGGATGGGCACAGACCAAACATTCAGCCACACTGTCTTAAGGGCCTACCGAGAGATCGATCTGTGGTGTGCTCAATCTGCAAGTAGGCTACATCCCTTTGGGATTTGCCTTTGTGGTGATGATGATTGATGATGATGATGAAGAAGAAGTAACCAAGTTGCACTGATAATTAAATACAGTTATCCTGCCACAGGCTGAAGGCAGCTGAAAGCAAGTTGGAGGCAGGCTGGAGCGTGTCATGGTTATGCAGGGTTGAGGAGGCGCCGCTGTAGATTTGGAGGAAGCTGTGTCACATGTTTTGCTTTACAAAGGGCTCCATAACAGGAGGGCTGGCCCTGCAGACTCCCCACAGCTATCATTCCACCACATTTTCCATTTAACCTTCAAAGCATCGTTTTGCATTGAAGGCTCCTCTGACACAAGAGAAGATCTGTCAGCTTGTATCTCAGCTTCCAACCTCTCAGGTCCGATTTGCGACAACGTCAGAGGACAGAAGCACTCCCCGCAGAAGCTAAACTGCTGTTAACAAAATACCAACAAACAAGATTACACAGCAATGCGGAGAGCAAAAGGAGGAAGGTTTCCTGCTTGTGCCCTTCTGCTCCCGGTGAAGCTTTGTGGCGAGAAAAGTAATAGAACATTGCCTCAAATGATGAAAAAGAAAACTTTATCCTACTTCTCTGGGAAAGAGATATCTGCACACAGAGTGAAACAAACACAAAAATGAAACTAGGAAGGGAAGGGTAGTTTGTTGAGATAAGAGTCTGATCTCCCCTTTAGCTTCAACTGGAATTCAGAAGCCTATGCTCACAGCTTGCATCCATTCTTTCCAAGCTGTACCATACAAAGAAAGAGGAAGAGTTCAGTATGTGCGTAGGTACTTTTATTTGGCAAGTGCTCAGGCAACACGCATCTCTGAGGAACGTGGTCTCTCAGAGCAGTTATGATTAAATCCATTACCATTTCCCTTCGCCCTTCCTCTTCTCTCTTTGAGTAAGGTCAGTGCTCATGGCTAATGAGGAGATATTCATCAGAAGCATGATTACTCTTACTTAAACTTTGCCCCATGTTCCCAGAGACACTGCTGGGAGCAGAGGAGATGGAAACCCCCTCTGGGAAAGGAAGTAGATCTTACTAACACTCAAATAATAATGCTTGGGGAGTCTACAATGTGCTATCACAGCACAGTGCTATCTCTGGCTCAAAGATAGCCTACCTCTATGGGGGAACTCTTTCTCACCCAGTGTAGAAAATTCCAATTCAGATGGTCAGTATTTGAACCAGCAAGTGAAAATGTTGTGGGAGGTACAGGATTGGGAGATGGGAGAAGAGGTATATGACATAGTTAGGGCATGGCTTTGCATTCACTTCTGCATTGGAGGTAATGATTCAATCACCTCTGCTACTACGGTTCAGTAGCAAAAGTATCTTGGGGAGCCCTGTCTCTGTGTTGCAAAATCGTCTGTCTAAGTCAAAAGTCAATGAGCCACTGTAGGAAGACAGGAATACACAGACATACACATACACACAAAACTTATGTGGTAGTGATATACTGTACATGTGATTAAATAGATAAATTACAGAACCATGTGATAAACTGCATTTATCAGGCACCTTTGACCACATTACCTACACTCTGCCTACTAACCCATCTCCACCAGGAGCATGCTAACGTTCCAAACTCCCTGCAGCTTCAAGCAGGTGACATTGTTAAAAATCGGCCTGCCAGGTAAGTGTTTTATAGTTTCCTCCACATATGAGATGTCTTGGAAAAACTGCACAGACCTGAGGCCCAGGGCATGAGTCTTGGAGCAGTGACAGATTTAAAGTTCAATATTTCATCACACAGAAGGACTGGGAGAGTCCAAGCATTTCAATGGGATAGGCAGCACTTGCTTCTAGCCCTGAAGGTCATGAGATACTAGATCTAAAAACACAACACTACTATGTCCAACAATGCTATTTCAGGTACTTTTCTAAAATGTTAATAGTTACATATTTTTGATTCCCTTTTAGTCATGTATAGTTGAAGTCACTTAGACCAGCAGTTCTCAACCCGAGGTTTGAGGCCCCCTGGTGGGCTGTGAGCAGGTTTCAGGGGGTCCGCTGAGCAGGACTGGCATTAGACTCACTGGGGCCCAGGGCAGAAAGCCAAAGCTACACCTCCCTAAGCCCCGCCACCCGGGCCAAAGCTGAAGCTTGAGCAGCTTAGCTACGCGGGGCCCATTATGATGTGGGGCCCTGAGCAATTGCCCTGCTTGCTACCCCCTAATGCCGGCCCTGGTTTTTATATGCAGAAAAACAGTTGTTGTGACACAGGTGGGCCGTGGAGTTTTATTAGCACATTGTGGGGGCCTCAGAAAGAAAAAGGCTGAGAACCCCTGACTTAGACTGTAAGCTCTTTGGAGCCAGGAATGTCTTTTAGTTCTGTGTTTGTACAGCATCTAGCACAGTGGGGTCTCTGCCTGCGGCTTCACAATGCAAATAATAAGTAACAATAGTACTACAAGAGCACTATAGTGGTAAAGGAGCACCTGGCTATACAGACAAAAGGATACAATATGTAAGCCCAGTAAACATGTTTGAAAATTGTTCTAAAATATCTTTAATATATAAATACTGCAGCGGAACTCATTCTGTATGGCCTGTGCAACTATAACGTGGTCATCTGTATTTCAGGCTGATAAAACCTTTCTAACGCAAATACAA
Organism: Terrapene triunguis; assembly: GCF_002925995.2. NCBI lineage: Eukaryota > Metazoa > Chordata > Testudines > Emydidae > Terrapene > Terrapene triunguis. The sequence goes on along the minus strand of NW_020664522.1, from coordinate 2,646,340 downwards.
AGGCCTGTTACACTGCCAGAGAGGTGTAAAAGGGCCTTAGTCACGTAGCTGAGAAGCAGACCTTTTACGTTTAGCTCAACAGCGGAGCTGACTTCCCCAGGCTGCTGGAGCCTGAGAGAACATTAGTACCATCATAGCCTGTTTCAGTGGAAAAGGGGAGAGAGAATGCCAACAATAGGAAGATAAAGCCAAGAGGGACAGACTGAAATGGGTCAAAGGTGACTGGGACCCCGTTTGAAATACCTATTTCATTCCGAGGGGGCAGGTCCTCATCCTCATGACTGGGATACCTCTCTTTCCGATCAAGGAGAAGAAAATAAATCATTTTCTCTTGGTTTTCTCTGAAAAAAATACATGATGGGAGAAACCGTCTAACTTGCTGCAGATGCCAGAGAAAAAAAATGCAGATTACCGTTCCCACATCAAACGCAATAGTTACAAATGTTCTAAATAACCCAAATCTAATTATCTCTTTTCTTATCTGGCCCCCGGCACCATATTATCTGAGTGCCTTGACAACGTCAATAGATTTGATCCTCCAAGGCCCCTCTGAGGAAGGCAGGTGTACCACCATTGTGTAGATGAGGAACTGAGGCACAGGGTAAATATAAATGAATGGCCCAAGGCCAGACAGGAAGTTTGTGTCTGAGTCAGGAACTGAAGCTAGATCTCCTGGGTCCTAGTCTGGTGCCCACTAGATGATCCCTCATAATGCTTAGGAAAGCTGGCACAGCTCTGGAAACTGAAGTCTTTTATTTACCAACAGATGCAGGCACCGCACAGGCAGTAACCATGCAAATTCCCCACGCTGTCCTGCCCATGTATGTGAATCCTCACCTGCAGATATCAACTCTGGAGGTTGAGAGAGGCAATTCTACCCTCCATGGGCCATTCAGCCCTTGATCTCTCTAACAAGGATGTCAGCTGCGATGGTAATTTATGTGATAGAGGGGCACCTATGCTTTAAGAAATACACTGAGACCTCCCGCTCCCTCCCAACTCATTTCCACTGAACAGCTAGGGCAGGAGAAATGACTATCGGTCCCTCCCAATCGGGGCCATGTTCGTATCAGTGCTCTAGAAATAAAAGGTTCCATATCCCATTTCTAATCGCCTCTGACACCAAACCGATGTTAAGATTGAGTGAATGCTTACTCTTCCGACAACAGGTCCTGTAAGAGTTTATTTCGGTCGCGGAAGCAGCCTAACGAGTGCATGCTGTCTAACACGTCTGGATCAATGTCCTCCAGGGAAGGGAGAGAACGAATCTGCACCTTTCGAGGAATTGGTTGTTCCGGTTCTGGTTCATTCTTACCCCCTCTGTAATTGAGAGAGAAAGAGACAGAGACACAGAGAGAGAGGTGAACAACAAGTGAAACCCTTGCTCTGAGATAGAGGCTAAAACAACAAATGGAAAAAGAGTGTCAAAATTCCATTGATATGTCTGGCCTTGCAAGGCAGATAGAAATTCCTTTCAGGACAAGTTCAATGGGAGCTGAGAGTGATCAGCATCTTGCAGGATTGGGCCTGTAATGAGAAATTTTTTTGAACTCGGCTGCAGGCATGCGGCTATCCCCTTTCAAAGCTCCGTTTCTTACAGCCGACATGCTTATCTGCTCTGGGACACAAACTGTTTGGGCAGAAAGGCAGCAAGAGCTCCCATCGTACCAACCCTAAACAAACTAGCAGCTGCTTAGGGCATGGCTACACTTGCAGATGTAGAGTGCCGGGAGTTAGACCAGCCCTCGGAGACCGCAGCAGGGAAAGCGCTGCCGTGTGTTCACACTGTCAGCTGCAAGCGCAGTGGCGTGGCCACATTAGCAGCTCTTGCAATGCCACAGAGAGCAATGCATTTTGGTAGCTATCCCAGTGTGCAAGTGGCTGCAGTGTGCTTTTCAAATGGGGGGTGGTGGTGGAGTGTGACAGGGAGTGTGTTGTGTGTATGTGGGGGGAAAGACAGTGTGTTTTGGGGGGCAGAGAGTGTGTCAGCATGCTGTCTTGTAAGTTCCCACAGCGGCAGGGGGAAACCCCGACATAAGCCCCCACCCTCGCCTCTCTCTCTCTCACACATGCACAAACGCCTGTCTCTGCAGTAGGAGCATTCCACAGTAATGGTTGCTTTGTGTCCCGGAGCAGATAAGCATGTCGGCTGTAAGAAACGGAGCTTTGAAAGGGGATAGCCGCATGCCTGCAGCCGAGTTCAAAACAATGACCGGAGTGGCCACTTGACTTCAAGGGATTATTGGAGGCCAATCACAGCGCAGTAATGCAACACGTCGTCCATACTGATACCCCAGCATTTCAGCCAAGGCACAGCAAGCTCTATGCTTCTCGTGGATGTGGATTACCAGGAGCGCTCCAGCTGCAGAGTCCAGGCGCTCTAAGTGCCTTGCGAGTGTGGACACCTCAGGAGTTAGGGCGCCCGGGGCTGATTTAATGCGCTCTAACTTGCAAGTGTAGCCAAGGCCTTAATGTCCTGATATTGTACAGTTATAAATCACTCCACTTAGAGGTGCTGCGTCATGAGCAGATCCGATCTTGGGCTAAGTGAAGTTGAACAATTTCCTCCCAAAGTTTGAACTGTGAACAAGTTGACATCACCCACCCCTAATTTTAACAGAGATGAGCTTCAGAGCAGTCCTATAGGGGTCCAAACTTTCCAAAGTGATTTAGGGTACCTCAATTTTCTGGTGCCCAACCTGAGAAATCTTAAATAGGCCTGATGTTTAGAGGAAGGTGCTAGGCACTTTCTAAAAACCATGCTTTTTATTTAGGTACTTAAATACGCATTTAGGGTGTGTCTATACTGCAATAAAAAACCCTCAGCTGGCCTGTGTCAGCTGACTTGGGCTTGCAAGGCTATAAAATTGCAGTGATCATATTCAGTCTTACGCTGGAGCCTGGGCTCTGGGACATGCCCCCCTCATGGGATCCCAGAGTCCAGTCTCCATCCTGAGCCCGAACATCTAACTGCAATTTTATAGCCCACAGCCCGAGCCCCGTGAGCCCGAGTCAGCGGATACGGACCAGCTGCAAGTGTTTTATTGCCGTGTAGATGTACCCCTAGATACCTATCTTTAGACACCCACGTTTGAAAATTCTGGCCCAAAGGACTTGCCCAAGGTCAGATGGCCGGTCAGTGGCAGAGCTGGGAATACAAAAGCAATCAGTAACAGGAGCACAATACTTTTTAAAAGGTGACTAAAACAAGCTTCTTATATAATCGTCTCATTTCATTCACTAGAAGCAGGAAATATTGATTATTCACTGCAACAAAAAACTCTGGCTATACTTAACATGCCAAGGTTTCGTTCCGGATATAGTAGACAGAATAATATAAAGTGCAAGCACATCGAGCATCCTTTGAGTTCATTCACAGGGCATCGAATCCTGTAACCTGTACCAAGTTCAGACAGATGGACTTGGTGCTGGAGTTCTTGCAGGAGTTGGGCAGGGAAAAATCCTGCACCTTCTCGAGAGGCTCTATGCATGCCATGGCAGTCTCGGGACGGCAGTAGCCTTTTTGTATGGTGGTCTCTCTTCCTTATGCAGCGGAGGGGCATGGGCAGTGAATTCACATGTGGTACAGACTCCCCACTGTGGGCTACAGGAACCTGCACCAAATGTCCCTCCGTGCCCTTTGTGGCATGTGGAGTGGGGGGCAGAATTTTCCCTTTGATGGCTGGAGGAAATAATCCAAACATGTTCTACAAATAGTCACGCAATTTAACCCATTCTGGGTTTGTGCTGGTCCATGCATCTACACAGGAAAGGGCTGGGGTGCCAGGTGCGCACTTAGTGCCTGGCAGGTCACAAGGCACAGGACATGGCAGCCACTATAAGGCCGAACAGGTGAGTGGAGAGAGGTTCCACTCCTCAAGGCACCGGCCAGAGCAGCGGAGCATAGCGCTGAGTAGGGAGCAGGCTGTGCCAGGAAAAGGGCAGGTACAGCTTACTTCCCGCCAGGGAGCAAGGGCAAAGCAGAGACTGAACTGTGAGACTCAGAGCCACAATTCAGCCTCTGTTGTGTGCTGGGGCAGTGCAGCTATGTGCTGCACCTTGGTCAGTGCCAGGGGTACGGTGCCAATCCAGCCCACTGAGGCAGCTAAAATTCATTTCAAAGATGCGTCCTCTGCAGTGGTTCACAGATTGGATGTGTTACCGTAGATCACTGAACGCACCTGGAAAGACTTGCTAGGGATTCTTACTCTCTCTCCCATCTCGGTGTAACCATTTTTTTTAGCTCTGGAAAAAGAGTACTCAACAGATGCAGTGCAGCAGACACAGGTAAAGCCAGTTTATTACACAAAACACACTCAAGGCCTAATCCTGCAGGTGCTTACTGCCAGGTTGTGAAGCCTTTCTCACACGAGTGAGCCGTTACTCAAATAATCCCAGTGAAGTCAATGGGAATGTCAATGGGGGGGCTACTCTGTGAGTCAATGAAGTCAAGCAGAGGTGAGACACAGCTAGCCGTGTGAGTAAGGGTGTCACCATCTAGCCCGTAATACTAACTACCATCAGTAGTTTCACTGGGGACAGATACAGCCATTACTTACATTGGTATAAATCCAAAGTAACGCTAAATCAACATGGACCAGATTTTATCTCCTTTACATTGAGCAGTCCCATTTATTTCAGTGGCTCTCTCTGTGGAATAAGGGACTACTTAACACAAGGAAACAGAATCTTGCCCTCTGGATTTTCACTAGTGTAAATAGGATCAGACTTCATGGGGACTACTCATTCAGGGTCAGATTCTGACCCAATTCCTCTGGCTGAGTAGAGTCCTACTCCAGCTAAAAATCCTATAGAAGTCAATGGGATTATTTGTGGAGTAAGGTACTCCTCGGCATGAGTAAAGGTACCAGAATTCTGATCCTGAGGGTCAGATTCTGATACACCCGATCATGTTGAGTAATACCTTACTCAATGAGCGGTCCTAATCATTTCAATGGCACTACTCCTGGAGTAAGTCATTGTGAAAGGAGAGGAAGGATTATCAGAATCTAGCCCTAGAACAGTAAATGAGTAAGCTCTGTGTCTCTGACCCTCAATCATTAAAGTAAATGAAAATGTTGCCATTGACTTCAGTGAGCTATGTGGGATCAAGTCCTATGCCCAGTAGTAGGTGCCTGCAGGACTTAGCTCTTAGGCAGCTGTGGCTTTTGTTTCATCTGCCGGAAGTTCCTGACTGTCAGGATTGGCTCAGTTAAACATTCATTATATTACCAGCAGATAACCTCAGTGTAATTAACAGGGATGAAAAAGAAATGAATATTTTCCAAAATCACCTGAGAATTTGCATTTCCAGCTAGTATCCCTAATCGGCTGCAGCGCGCCATCGCGAAGCTTCATTTACATTAGAGTTTATGGCAGGCAATGAGCCACGCCTACAGAGCACTGGTGGCTATCTTTTGTGCACCATGGAGTGCCCTCTCCTTGTGATCTGAACCTGATCATGATCAGACAAAGTCAGGCTGTATATGTACTCACAAACTTTCAGACTTCTTCATCAAGTAAATGAAAAATCTGTGACGAAACTGCACATCACCTGCAAGGCTTTCACTGCTTCAGGTAATGAAAATCACCAGCTCTGTGCTATGATTGGCATTACCATATTGTCTGTTCACCTCCCCGTCTGAAGCAAATGGCAAATTTGTTGCACTTCAGCTCACGTGCATGTCAAACCATGTCACGGGATGACTGCTATAAATCGCACATATTTTTTAAAAGTCCAGTTGAATGTAATGCTGCTTTACAAATACTTCCACCCTTATGAGTGATGGTACATGCAATGGACATGATTCCAACTCACGGTAGGCTTTTTAAACCTTCTCACAAATTTTCTAACCTGAATCTCACTGATACACACAATGAACCTGATTCAGATCTCACTTACTCCTGTGTAAACTCAGTGGAATTACGCAGGTGCTAAACAAATCAGAATTACACCGGACCCTCGCTAGAATGCGGGATTTGGGATCCATGCACGGTACCGCGTTAACGTGGGGACCGCGTTAAAATGAATTGCAATTAAAGTAATTAAATTTGGGATCCATGGCCGCGACCGCGTTATATGCGAATTTGCGCTATATAGACGTGCATTCTAGCGAGGGTCCAGTGTAGTACCATTATTTTCCCATTTTTTGTAGTAAACCTAGCACCTTCTGGTTGTGCCATGATAGCTCTGGATGTGCCATGATAGCTCATCTCATCCATCCATTTGGTTTATTGGCAAAGGTGAAAAGAATTGATGCTCATCTGCTGATTTTCAGCAAGATATGTCTTGGGTCAAAAATCTTCTGTCAGAAAATGTAGCTGCATTTCGGAAAACATCTCAGTTTAAAAAAAATCCCTCTGAAACACTTGAGTCTGTTGACTATCACATTAGTAGGGGGCAAGGTGGACCAATATGAGTGAGTACTTTCTTTTGAAGGAACTTGTGCTCCAGGAACTTTCAGGGTGTGTGTGTGTGTGTGTGTGTGTGTGTGTGTGTGTGTGTGTGTGTG
>NW_020664522.1:2603449-2639818 GCF_002925995.2 Terrapene triunguis | reverse complement strand
GTGTGTGTGTGTGTGTGTGTGTGTGTGTGTGTGTGTGTGTGTGTGTGATTATTCTTAACAACAAGTAAATGTTTTTCATAGATTAACATGACCATGAGTATCCATTTAAAGAATTAAGTGAAACCACTTCTCAAGCACCGAGTACAAGTTTCAAGTCACTCATCGGCCATCTTAAACTATCCATGGCTGTGAATAAAGGTTTTATATTGGATCGTAATGTGCATTAAATCAAATAGATAGAAGCCTAAAGTGCTTCGCAAAGCTTGTGGTCTTTACACACAATTCTGTCTACAGCCACTCTCTTCTTGTTAGCATCGATAGACCATGCAAAGTGAGTGCAAAGAGGACATTAAACACTGCTCGATCAGAATGGTAGTTTTATGCTCCATTTTCACAGGTGAAAATGACTCCATTAGGTGCAAGTTAGTGGAGAATTGGGCCCTCATTGAAAAAGAAAATAGTCTAACTTTTATGGCTGCAAAATAAAATCTTGAAACTGTGACCCTTGTTTAAAGTGATGCAGTGTTATCTTTCTGAGTGCACAGATAATCTGAAACAATAGCTTCGTGAGGTATGAACAGTTTGAATCTCACTGGGGCGTTAACACTTACGCTTTACTACGAAAATATAAATGATCATAAAAATTTAATTTAACTTCTAAGAATTTCATTTCAGATCCAAGCATGCAAGAAAGAAGGAAAAGGGATGTCAATCAGCTAATGTCATTCCATACAGAGCATGCAAGAAACAAGTGGGATGATCACATTATGAACATCTGCACAATCTATCATAAGCAGCATTTTAGTTTGGAATCTCAGGGGGTGGGATTTGGTTTGGGGGCACAGTGTGGGAGAATAACACTAAATTCTTTTTTCAATTTGGCATAGGATCATCAGTGATGGTTTAAAACAAACAAACAAAAACCCTTCTGTTATAAAACCCCAAATCTTCCTGGATATTAAAAAGCATCATGTCAACTGACAACTCCAGAGAGCTTGAAAAAGCTGTGGACATAGTGCTACGTCAGTTCAGGCCAGCTAGCAACAAAACATGTGATCCTGCAGATTGCTGAACATCCTCAACTCCCATGGAAGTCAACTGAGCCCAGTGCATGAATAATGCCCATACAATAAAATCATAGGAAAAATCATTAAGAGGCTGTCCCCAGATGAAAGGCTTAAAAAATAAAATGACTGACAGGAACAACAAACAGCATCCTACAAAACATCTCGTAAGCAGTGGTGGCAAGGCTGTCGAGACCTGGCTTTCTACAGCATACACGCAGGGAACTTCCAGATGTGCTGACCGCCCAGAGGTGTGTAACAAAGCACCACCTTCTTGTTTATCACTTGCAAAGGATTATTTTTAATCTTACTGGGATATCATCAGCATAAAGCAAAAATCCTATTTATCAGTGTTTCACGAAGGACTGTTAGAGTTACACAAAAATGCAAGGTCACTTTAAAAAGCCAGCAGTCTTCCATGCTCTCAAATCATCAGAAGGGAATCGCCTTTTTTTATAGACTTCTTTTTCCACGGCGTGAGGCTGCTGCTGTCAGTCAAGCCATGGAACTATCACTCATCAGCAGGTTATGAGGTCATGAGCCAGCCTCTTAATTTACTGTAAAGAAGGGGGAAGAAGGCCTATGAAGTAGGTGATTGTTTACAAAAACTTATTTTCTAATAATGTTTCTCATTATTCCCCCTATTTGGAGAAAAGCCATAAATGCCAGAGAGGAACCCATGAAAGTCTGCCTGTCAAGAGGGTTTTACTAAGATTTTGCTAGGGATTCCCTGCAGTTACTTGGGTATCCAGGTAAGTGTGTCTGCTAGTCCCTTGCTGTTCACCCAGGAATTACCCTCTCTGGCATAGTACATTCAGAAAAAAAACAGCAATATGTTGGTATGGAAAGTGCACACAGTTAAATAGGGCCTATTTGAAACCATTGCCACATAGGTTTTTCCTGTATACGAGAGTCCCTAGCCTGAATCTACGCAGAGGAGACTGTATTCACTGCATAGGCTAAAACTTCATCTTCACTGGATGTTCCCTCTTTCACCTCCTGGCCCATGCCTGTATGGAAGCTGTTTTCATGTCATCCAAGTCTGTCCATTTCACAGATTTCTAGATTACCAGCTCCCTGCAACAGCAACAATATTGAAGACAGTAAATAAGATTTTTAAAAATGTTACTTACATATACCATATGTGTTTCTGAATGTGTTCTAGCTACAAAGAAAGAGAAAACAAGGAGTTAGTACAGCAAAAAAAATAAAAAAAGCAAAAAACTGGAAAACTGCATAAAGCATCCAAATATGAGGGTTGCCTGTAGCTGGGCTTCGGTCACCCTCCTTAGAGTCCGGAAGTAAGAATCTCAGTTGTGATGCCCTGGTGCAATTATCTTAATGCACCCAAATGATGAGAGTTTTACACTGCATACAAAGCATCTGCTGGCTCACCTGCCCCATTCCAAATGGGCCTGTCACTCGGGGCACCAAGAACAAAGGAGCAGGAATCACTAGGCACTGGTATAAAGTTTATTTTTTTCAATAGATATAGACACAGTCACAGGGAGGCCATAATGTATCTCCTGAAATGTAGGGAGGTGCACAGGCCATAATGACTGATCCACAGGCAGGGTGTAGAACCCAGCTTCCACTAGGGTTCACAGGCAAGTGTTCTGAAAAATAAGCTAAGAGGCGCATAATCCAATTGAAGTCAGTCAAAACCTGCTATTGACATACGCCTGCCTACAGGATGGTGCTGCCACTCCAAACTCCAGCCTATTTTCTTATAGGATTTGTTTTTTCTTTGAGACAGGAGATATGTTCACAAAGGTAAGTAAAGTGAGATTTGTGCAGCTTGATTTCCACCAAGGTGCACTCCAGGTGGGCCACATGTTCATTATAACAGCTTCATCAAGACAAAGAGGAGTGAGTTGATGGTAATATAATTTAGTGCCCCAGCACAAGTCTTCCAGACACCAATCTCCTCTGCTGACCTTGGGTCCTGCAACCCATTCCCACTCCAGTCAGGGACCCTTCACTACATGCTACATCCAAGGGAATGGTGAGACAGTGGTTGCTATGACTGTGGTGCTGGACAGACCATGATAAATACAGTGGAGGACTGGCCAGTTACCAAAGTTTGACACTAGGGATGTCTGCCTACAGAAGGCAGGCTCCAGGGGCTGTTTTGTGGTGGCAACATTTTTCCCGAGCACAGGAAAAAGTCACTCTTCCAAAAGAAACTCCTGCTGAACCCTTCTCCCAAATCAACAGAGAGAACAAGCCCTGCTCAGATATACCCCTACAGCAAATCTAAGCCTGTGTGTCTGCAGCAGCATCCTAGCAGGAAAAGACCATTTGCAGATGCCAAGAGTTTGTACCACATGAGGAACCTTTGTATGTGGGTGTCTCTGTGTGCGCATGAGTGTACAGTGCACACACATGGGCTTCAGCAGTGTACCAGTGAGAGGCAGGGGAGAGTTGGAAGGAAGCTCACATAATGTCTGTAAGATGAAATCAGAGGCCCATTAAACCGGTCAGCAAGAACGGAGACAGCTGTCCTGCCCTTATTACTTTCCACTTCATTTCCAGGCTAATGAGAACTGGCAAGCCAAAGAGAGAGAGGGACAGACAGACAGGTGCTTGGAGACACAGAGAAGGAGACTGACAGAGAGAAAGAGGAAACCCAGGTTTTTGTATGTTATATAACAATGGCTCCTCGCCCTGGAAAGCCCAGCAGAGCACAGGCTGACTCTGTATGAGAGGGTTTGTTAAGTGTGACAGGGGTTTGCCTAGAATCCAAGGACAAGAAAGAAATGCAGTTGACGGGAGGGGGGAAGGGTAGCTAAGAGAGATGAATGACCTTCTTTAGAACTGAGAAAGAAAGGGTTAAGCCTGCTGCTTCTTACCAGCTAATATCACCATCACACAAAAGGTTCCAACTGGATTCCCCATTCTCCCTTTTACCACCACAGAGCAGAAGCAGTAGCCATGCCTGTGTGACAGTGAGAAGAGTAGGTGTGTCTGCCTCCACTTATCACCAGGAGTTTTTCAATCACTGGAGCTCAGGTGTTTGGGCTCAAAGAGGGAGGAGAGTCATGTTTGTTCCTCCTGTTAGGTTGGAGTCGGTGATGTGGACTTAACAGTAGTGGCTTTTAACCTTTTCCACAGCCCCTTCACCAAAAATCCTCTCCCATTTAGCCTTTGGTAAGGGCAGGGTCATGACATCCTGATACCTATTTGCGAGCTGCCCCCTTGAATTAATTAATTCACGCACACCACCATGTTCCAGACCATGGGTCTCAGCCAGGAGAACCCATGCTCTAGAAGATAGCAGTACGTATTCATTAATTTTTATGGTTAGTATTACAGTAGTGCCTAGAAGCTCCAGAACTGATCCAGGACCCCTCTGTGCTAGAGCTGTACAAACACAGAATAAAAAAGACAGTCCAGTTTGTACACCTTCCCTCTTTCCTATTTCCCTCCCAGAGCTCCACACCAGGGATTTAATGTGGCCAATCACCATGTATACTTATAGAAGGACCTGTTAAAGGGTTGTTGTACAGGTCTCCTTTATGTTGTTGCAACAGCTGCCATTTCACAGGGAGAGACCCCCACAGGATGCATATATGCCACCAGTACATAATATATACCCTAGGGAGGGGGTAGCTATTAATGATTTTGGATGGAGGGCAGGTGATGTGGCTAAGATACATTCAAGTCTCTTTCATGCCTGTTTCTTTTACAGTCCTTTTGGTCTCTCTGTGTCAGGTTGTCCTCGTGTGGCTGTGATAAGCAGAAGTGTCAATATGGCTCAGGCACCAGCACTTCAGTTTCCCAGTCAGAGGGGGTCACAAGTTCATGTCCCAGTAACAGGACCTTCAGATGAGACATTAAACAGATGTCTGCTCTGCTGGCCATTCCAATTTAAGGTAAAGATCCCATAGCACTTTGCATTTGCCATAAAAACAGGTCCAAAGCTGTATGAGAACTCTCACTGAGTGCACAATGGCTGCTGTTTGCCCACGCAACTGCAGCGCTGCCCATATTGAAATAATTATTGTAAAGCACTTTGGGATACCCCAAGTATGAAAAGTGCTTTACAAAAACAATCGCTATTCTGATTTGCATTGAATTGTTATTATGATACCATACAAGTGTGCTTGCTGACGCCAACATTTTCCCTGTTTTGTTTTTTTTAAAAGATAATTAATTAATGCTTTCTTGCTTTTCGTCTGCATTAAAGTGACAGGAGGGGTTATGGGAGGGCGATTGGTTTTGACAAGGAGAAGACTGTAGGCTTTTTAGGATGCAGTGTAGGGGAGGGTGAGCCACAGTGGGAGTTAATTTCACTCCTTCTGCCATCATTTAAACACAATGTTTAAATGCATTTAAGTGACAAAGGCATTTAACAGCTCTTCCCACAGGGATCTTCTCACTGTTCTCACAGGGGTTTCCCCGAATGGAATGCCATTATATGAAGGCTGTAAAAATGCTCTGTCCCCATATCTCCTCTCCACTGCAGGCACTTGCCACAAGAAGCCATCTCTAAAACAACAAAACCAACCTCTACCTTCACAGAGCCAGTGGAGGCTTCCTCATGCTTGAATGGTGGCCTTGGGAAGGGGGAGGGGATTTCCCAATACCAAAGCTTTACAGAAAAATGCACCATCATAATTTATTATTCTGATTATTTGTACTGCAGTAGCGCCTAGAAGCCCCAGTCAAGGATCAGGACCGCCCTAGGCTAGGCACTGTACAAACACAGAACAAAAAGATGGTCCTCCCTAAGAGTTTACAGTCTAGGTACAAGACACGAGACAACTGCTGGATACAGACAGAAGGAACCAATGAGAGGCAGTGGCTCAGCACATCAACTGCCTTAGCGTCGGTGACAGGCCAGAGCTGCAAAGTTCTGATGCAAATCTGAACTCTCCCAAAGTTTGTGGATTTTGGGGTGGGGGCTGCTGGTTTGGCCCATCTCTAATTTGCGCTAGTGCAAGAGTTCCCAATGTGCCCCGGCAACAAAGGAGGCAAAGTTTCAAACCTCGATGTGCCGTAAATTGGCCCTTTTAATAGGCCAATTCATTTACCAGGCCCCTTCTATATTCAAAAAGAGCTTTATGTCCAAGCATTAGTCTGTTGTATCATGTTAAAATATGGGTTTTCGTGGACAAACAGAACTTAAACTGAAGGCAGAGGTAAGCCCGAGATATTCTGACCAAGGTTAGGACCCTCCTGTGCCAGGTGCTGTACATACACACACAGTCAGTCCCTGCCCTGAAAAGCTTGCAGTCTAAATAAACAAGACAGACAAAGGGAATATCATTATTCCCCCACTTTACAGATGGGGACCTGAGGCAGAGAGAAATTAAAGTGACTTTCCCAATGACTTAACTACAAGACCATCTATAACAGTGGTCACCGATCCTGGAGCCTCGGCCAATCGATCGCAATCTCCGGGCCGCTGAAAGTCCAGTGGTGCAGCGGGCTCAGGCAGGCTGCCTGCCTGCCATGGCCACACGCCGCTCCCAGAAGCGGCTGTCTGCTGGCATGTCTCTGCGTGCAGCCCCCTGGGGGAAGGCAGGGAGGGGTGAGGTGGTTTCACGCGCTGCCCCCACCCCCAGCACCGTCCCTGCAGCTCCCATTGGCGGGGAACCAGCCAATGGGAACTGTGGGGGCAGCACTTGTAGGCGCGGGCAGCACACGGAGACCCGCTGCCCCCTTCCCCCCAGGGGTCGCATGCAGAGAAGTGCCAGCAGACAGCCGCTTCCAGGAGCGACATGGGGCCATGGCAGGCAGGCAGCCTGCATGAGCCCCACTGCGCCGCCGATCGGGAGCCGCCTGTGGTAAGTGCCTCGCGGCCGGAACTTGCACCTTAAACCCCCTCCTGCACCCCAACCCCCAGCCCAGAGCTCCCTCCCAGACGCCGCACCCCCTCCTGCACCCAATTCCCCTGCACTGGCCCGAAGCCCCCTCCTGCACCAGACTCCCTCCCACAGCTTGCACCCCTCACTCCTGCACCTCAACCCCTAGCCCCAGGCTCAGCAAATGCACACCCCACAGTTGAGAATGTTACATTGATTTGTGACAATCCCTGAAGGATTTTGGATCTATAAACCACAAACAACACTAATAAAAAGTAAAACTCATGAAATGTCCAGTGGATTCTATGAGATTAGGTGCAGTGTGACCATATGACGCCTGGACCCAAACTCCCTCCCAGAGCTTGCACCCCTCATTCCTGCACCCCAACCCTCTGCCCCAGGCTCAGCCCCCTCCCACACTCCGAACCCCTCAGCCCCAGTCCAGAGTCTGAACCCCATCCTGCACCCCAACCCCCTGCCCAAGCCGGGTGAAAGTGAGTAAGGGTGGGGGAGAGTGAGCGACGGAGGGAGGGGAGAATGGAGTGAGTGAGGCGGGGCCTCTGGGAAGGAGCGGGGCATCGGGGAAGGGGCGAGGTAGATCCTGGGTTGATCTTAAATTCAAAAAGTGCTTTTGTGCGTAAAAAGGTTGGAGATCACTGCTCTAGTGCAATGAATACAAGCATCCTTCATGGCAAGCCAAGTGAGCTCCCTAGTGCAGAAGCGTCAGACATGTGCACATTTGATATATTTTGCTGGCTGCATGACAGGACATATACAAATTCTGCAAAATATATGCTTTAATAACATTTTTTCACCCTAGCTCTCATGGTTTCCAAAAATGAAGAGTGTGTAAACAGAGGCAGTGATAGCTTCCTAAATCTCAAAGGTGTGAACTGCCCCACCCTCCATTAATCCTAATGGGATGTTGGCGCTACAGCCCAATGATGGTAGTTTAAATGTCAACATTAACTCTTTTGTTGTTGATCATTTTAGCAGATGGAATGGGGAGTGTGAAGCCCTGTGTGAAGTGGGAATTGCTGTAAGGAAGGAAACTGCATTGGTAAGAAAAGAAGTGAGATAGAAGATAAGGGAGAAGGAACAAAACAGAGAGAGGAGGGGTAAAAAGGGCAAAAATGGTTGCGCTCCTGTGGGTGACCATATTTTCCCAATGAGCGATGGTGAATATGACATTAAGGTACTGAACAAATTATAAATAATAGTAATAGCTTCAAACTTGGTTACTACGTACCAGCCATATTCTACCCTTGATCTTTGTGCAAATCTCCCATTGGCATGAGTGGGAGATCGGCTGTGGATTGGGGGTAGCATGTAGTCCTACATTTATACGTTGCTCCATGGACCACAACTAACATGGAATCCAGCTCTCTCCTTAGAATGAATTTCACATCCTAGCCCTAGTGCAATAAACAAACAGATCCCTTTTATATGGCTGTCTAAGTGAAGAAGATGCTAACCCAATGGAAAGACAAGTGTGCCATCAGCAGGCAGTGGGGACAGCAAATTGAGAGCTCCCAAAATAATGAAAATACAGATTGTGGCCAATAAAGAAGAGCTCTGTGTTGTGTCCATCCCCCCCGGCAGCTTTTATCGCTTGAATAAATTCATTTCACATTCTTATTCCCTGTCCTCAAGCTATCGTACATCAGACCTGTTTGCTTTTTCCTATGGAAAAATGAAAATAATAGCTTTGGTGTTTGATCAGGATGAGGAGTGAGTCACTCCAGAATGACTTTAAGCATTTTTCCTCCTTTATTGCATGTGCTTTGCTGCATTAAGTAATGCCAAAAATTCAGAGACAGCCCTATAAAATGAGCTTGGTTCAAAGGTGAACCTAAAGCCCTGACACACTGAAGAGGGTCTAGTGTCTGACACCTGGTTCATCACCCTCAGTTCACTGGAACCAGGACCTTTTCATAGATTCCCAGCCCAGAAGGGAACATTGTGACCATCTAGCCTGACCTCCTGTATAACTCAGAACAGAGAACTTCCCCCAAACAATTCCTAGAACATCACTTTCAGAAAAAACATCCAATCTTGATTTTAAAATTGTAAGTGATGGAGAATCCACCATGACCTTTGGTAAGGTGTTCCAATGGTTAATTACCCTCACTGGTGAAAATTTACACCTTATTTCCAGTCTCAATTTGTCTAGCTTCAACTTGCAGCCATTAGATTTTGTTATATCTTTCTCTGCTAGATTGAAGAACCAATTATTGAATATTTCCTTTATAAGGAAAGTGGTGGACTCCTAAACAAGCTAGTAATCTTTGTATGCAAAAGCACACTAGATAGATCAATCCCTAAATGAATAGCATGCCATCTATCTCAGGTATTTACATTACCTTAGTATCTGAGTGCCTTATCTTTAATGTATTTATCCTCACAACACCCCTGTGAAGTAAGGAAGTACTGTTATCCCCATTTTACAGATAGAAAACTGAGGCACAGAGAGACTAAGTGACTTGCCCAAGGCAATACAGGAAGTCTCTGGAAGACCAGGGAATTGAAGCCAAGTCCCAGGCTAGTACTGTAACCACTGAGCCATCCTTCCTCTCTATGCCAAAGCTCCCATTGACGTTAATGGTGCAGGATCAGGGCCTTATGCAGCTGAAAAATGCCTATTTTTGTAAAAAAATTCTCTATTTTCATTTTGTTTTTGTTTGACTGTGTTAACCAAGCCATTTTTCTATTAAAAAACTCCAATTTCCCCTCCCCCCCGTTTTTCCCCAGATTTTTATTGAAAACCAAATCTTCAGTAAATGGATAGGTCTGATTACCATTTTGATAATGTTTTCAATTAAAATATAGAAAAAAGGTAAGAAATTCACACACAAAATGAAAAATATTGACAATTTGTTAGCCTTTTTTTTTTTTTAGAAAAATGGTCTGTTTTCAAAAAAATGAACATTTTTGTTTGAAATTTTTTTGACCTGCTTTACTCATTTGTAGGGGCAGGATGGCTCAGGGAGGATATGAGTAAGAATATACAAAGCCTTTCACCTCTGGCTCACCGAATAGAACATGACCTGGTTTGGTATGGAGTGAAACTCAAAGCCCACAGTGCAGCTGTCAGGTAGTATTATAAAGTGAGTTTGGAGGTAGGAGGAGTTCAGTTACTTCCTAGCAGACAGGTGTCTGCTTCCCAAAGCCATCATCGCAGCCGGTGCAGACTGATTCTGCTGTTAGCAGTCTCTGCAGAGGCGCCAAGCACTGATCGGAGGAGAGTTTATTTATAAATATTTTAGCAGAATGAAGAACCAGGAGGAGTTTTAAATTTGCATTTCTTTATACATACTCCCACTCAGAATCTGCGAGCTTAGTAAATCTGTATAAAATCATCACTGGGGACTGGCAACGTGATTTATAAAGGCCAAGATACCCACAGAGCCAGAAACCTCCACTGAATAGCAGGCAATCTTGCTCTTCAAAATTATTTTTATTGCTAAATTTTCAAAATACCCCAAAACACGGTATCAGTGACGGACATGATCGTTCCAGCGCATTCAGGGAGTAAGGTCTCCGAGGAATCGGTGGAACTCACCTTGGGTACAGAATCCCAGAGGGCTCAACATGATGTGCCCAGGGCACAGGGTACCACAGCCTACCACACAAAGCATAAGGACTCTAGAAGATATGGTTCCAAGAACCCGGTATGCAGGCTGCCAGAGGACACTATAATGCACCCAGGATACAATGCAGTGCACCCTGAGATTCAGGAGTCTACAATGCATGAACCATTGCTTCACCCAGAAGTGCAAGAGATGCTGATCCCACACCAGGAAGGGGTGAAAGGGCAGTCCTAGCCCTCTAATAGTACATCACTTCTATGACAAACCCACAGTTTGCTAAGCTGAGAAGCCAGAATACCAAGGCTGCACTGTGGAGAATTACTTTAATTGTGCAACAATACATATAGGGAGAGAGGATGGGGGGATCCCACACACAGAAACATAGATAGAAAGTCCTGAAAACATACCGATCACATGATTTGCAGTGAATACCCTCTTACCGTGAGACGTTTCGAGGCGTCCACTTCAATCATCCCCCGCAAGAGGTTCTGACAGTCCGGAGGGATGAAATGTGGCATGTGGAACACACCCCGCTTCACCTTCTCCAACAGCTGCCGCAAGTTGTCGTCGTCAAATGGCAGGGCACCCTGTAGGGACATGAGGGAGGAATTGTGGGTGGGAGAAAGGAGAAAAGAGGAATGGGAGAGGGCAAAAGGTGAGAAGTTGAGCAATTTGATGAAAAAAGAAAAGAAAAGAAAAGAAAAGGATGACATTAAGAAAGTCACTATACCATTATAAGAAGTGAAGCACACTTTCTTCACCTGTTGATAATTCCTTAGCATTGCTTTACTTTTTCCAACATGGAAACGGAACCTTGGGCGTAGCTTTTTTATATTAAACTTTTTTAAATTGGAAAATGAACAAGAGACTAAAACATAATGCAAAATATGATGTTGCCTTCTCAGGCAAATTCTTAAGACTCAGGGATCCACTTAAATTCAACTCAACATTTAGTAGCAGAGAGGTGATCAGCAACATTCAAGTAACCAAGTTCAGATTAGTGAGCCAATGTGTGGCTTTGGAAGTGGCTTGGCACAAGTCCAAAATGCCATCAGCAAACAATCGAAGTGGGCACTGATTTACAATATGGTTCACAGATTGCAACTGGTGACCACCGTCACATTGTTCATTCTCTCTCATCTTCCAGAGATGTAAGAGATGATAACATCTGCCATGCAATGTTCTGAAATGATTCAATACAGACTATTGTTTCTAGGGTAGGTTAAAAGCTGTAAATTCTTTTCTGGGGTCATCAACCAGGAGTTTGTTTGGGACATTAACATTATTCCAGAATTCTTTCCCGTGTGCCCCAGGGTTGAATTAGGATGCTTTAAGAGCTTGAAGGTTCTCGAGGTCCACTGGATGAAACTATGATATGGTTTTATCACAAGCCCACCAGAGAATCTCTCTCCCCAAAAATTACTGGCATGATCCTGGTAGATGTGCGGTGTTCTCGAGTCCCATCAAAATCCATGCAAGTTGCGGGTTCTCAGCAACTCTTACAGCCAGGCTCTAAATGTCAGTGTTTACACTGTATTTACTTCAGTGCATGTAATGCTTGGGTAGGATAATACAGTGTATATAACAGACCGAGACCAACAAATCTATTTACAGAGGCCACCAAAAGCCCATTTGATGCTAACAACCATTAGTCATTACCGACCTGTGTTTGTTCATACTAGTGGCCTAGAAGCAAAAAGCCTCCTGTTCATTACCAATCCCTCCAGTTACCTAGTTCCTCATAACTATTCAGGACTTAAAGCAAAATCAATATTGAGAGTTAGGTACTTTGGCTAATGTAATAAATCAAGTGAAAAATTCTCTAATTCATGATAAAATACAGCATTTCCTGGACGTAGCAACTAAAGCCTACTAATTACTAGCAATTGCTATTATGGCGTAAGACTTTTCGTGGGTGTTTATCTTGATGTAATTAACTTGATGCTTGGCACTGAGCATCAGTGATCGGCTAGTTTCAACCGCTTTAAAGGCTCAGGTTTATACCTAGAAACAACCCAAGACATTTTCCAGAGACAGTGGGGTACAAAATCTCGAAGGGCATCCATCCTCTTGAGAACGGAGTACTCACGCTGATAACTCCCAGGCAGCTTTTCTGGGACTCTTTTTCCTGTTGTTTCAAAAGGTCAAATCACGAGCTCTTTACTCAGCTATTCCTCCCATTCTTCACTCAGGCAAACTCCCATTGGATGTCAATAGAAGTCTGCCTGAGAGAGAACTGGATAGTAACTATGCAAGGACAACAGAATACGGAGCAAGGAGCTTTGCTGTTTGTAACTGTACATGATCATTTGACATATTACAAACAAGACTAATAATTTCAGACACATTAAGTCTATCCTACTTGTCACTTATGGCATCCTACTTCTTGCTTATGGGAGTACAAACCAGATTTCCTGTATAAAGCTGAACAGAGGCAAAACTCACTTGATTTCAAGTTCTGTTACAATTTTTGTCTGGTTTTGGGGTTTCATACCAGCTGTGTAACTCAGAACAAGTTCTGTGCAGCTCATGAGCCTTTCACTGAGCCAGGAACAAATGCTGAAACAGAATATTTTAGGTGCCAGGAAAGGAATTATTATTTGTGTGGAAACCAGTTGAAACAGGGTACTTTGGGCTCAATTCTACATTCTCAACTGCACTAAATGCAGTTTACAGAGGCTCAAAATTGGCATGAACCACAGCTGTTACATTTCACTCAGATCTTGACAAAACCATTTGAATGAAGATGCATATACATGTAAAAATACGCCACACCAAACCACTTTCCTGATCCTATGAAGGGCAGCCTAGGATCCACCCTGTCCTGAAGTTGCAACCCTGACCATCCTATCCCTCTGGGGCCAATTGACTTCAGTGAGTTTTGAATCAGGTTCTTAAAGTGCTGCCCCACAATAACAGAGCAAAGAGCATATAGGGAAGCAGCTTTCCCACAATCCCCTCTGCTCTGCTGTACAGGATGGCAGCCCTTCAAAGTCGAAGTGAAATATTTGTCATGCATTCCTTTTTGGGACAGATGCTGAGAGATAGAAGATGCAGCTGAGAGATACAGAAAGAGAGAGGGTACCCAGGAGAGACTTACATGTTGTCAGTAGATTTAACATGAAATACAGCAGCATTGTGGGTTTTTTTTTCTGTTTAAAGGAGGTAGCAAGGCTGATGACTCACCACTAACAATGCAAATAAAATGACTCCACAGCTCCAGACATCCGCTTTCCTCCCATCGTATTTTTCTCCCTGGGCAACAGAGATAGGAGTTTAAATGAATGCTTGTTAGTAAGAGAATTAGCCATCCTTGAATAATGGGGGAGGGGAGAGTGGGAAACCTGAAGTTTTGATACAAGAAGCTGCTTTCTTGGAGAGCTACCTAAGTAGCAGGCCAGAGCGGCTCATGGGTTCTTGTGAAAATCAGTGTTATGTCCTTGTCTGAGGGATGTGAGAGAGCAAAGCCTACAATATGGGGAAGGGAGGGAATGGCCATGGAGCAGTAAAAGAACTGAGGAGTCAGCACTTAATCAGAAATGTCAGAGATGCCTTCAGGATATCAAGAAGCTGCTTCTCTCCTGGTTAGCTCTTTATGGAGCTCGGAATGGGTCATATTATTTGCTAACTTGTAATGTTTTCTGGCAATTCTCTTCTATTGATTTTCTGAACCACTTGGCTTCATATTACTGCTGTGCATCAATAGGTGGGAAACCTGGTCTTTGGAGCCCTGGGCCACCAGAGCCTACAGTAGCCAGCCTTAGGGGAAGAAGAAAGAGTTGGAGAAGGGAGTACCTCCTATTGCTCAACAGCAAACTAGTAACAGCACTGACAGTCCAATCCGGCTTTCTTCAGCTTGAGGGGATATTTAGGGACTCCATAGGGGACATGGAGGTCCACTGGATGGAAATAACATGGAAAACAAAACCATTGTACTTCTGGCTGGTCAAGCAACTGAAGTAGCTGTGCCACTATGAATGACCTCTGCCCTCAGAGTGACATATGTTCATGACCTTTATACTAGTGGTGTAACTCGCTTTTGGGCCTTGTCACATGAAGGAAAATGACAGTCACATTAAGCATTTGCAATGCTGACTGCCTTGGGATCACTTCCTATAGAGGGTACCTGCCTGCATCCATGTAACGAGTGACATGCTTTTATACAAATGCTGAGAGTACAAGCTAACTTACCCGGATCACTTCAGGGCAGGCATAATGTGGCGACCTGTAAAGCAAAACACAATCAAATGAGCATCTAAACCTATACTTATTAGATGCATTTGTAATCTGCCTACCACACTGGTATCTGGGAGCCTTCTACATAATTTAGGAGAGACAGAACAACACTCCCGTCCCTGACCTCAGTTTAAGCCCGTTTGTGACACAGACTCATACCCAGGAAGTGGCCACCCAGAAGAATAATCCTAACACATAATCGGGAGAAAACCTTCAGAAACAGAGGCAACTTTAATTCAGGCTCTGATGCATCTCTTTCAGGAATAGATTTCTGAGTTCTGATCCCACTTCAGCAAAGCCCATGAAAGCCCACTGTGACCAGGGTCTTGCGGTGAAGAAGCTCCTGTTCTTGGGGTCCCATTTGGAACCTAGACGGTCTAGCTCATATTGATGGAGGCATAGTTGTATGTATTGTATGGGCTTAGGGGAAGCCCACCTTTCCACCCAACTCTTACATAGCAATACATCCCTAAAAATGCATGAGCCTCTATTAGCCCCCCCAAACCCAGTATGGTAATTTACCCATCAGCACAGAGCTTTTCTGCAGTGAAGATGCAGCCACCAAAGACCACATATTCCCCTGCTCCACCTAGCTTAGGATAGAGGCTCCTGGGATGGACACTTACAGGATTCAAAAAGAACTCTACCCATTGTGCTCCGTTCAAATTGTATTATACCATGCAACGGAGAAGAGGAATGGAGAGCTATACACTGTCCTGCAGTACTGCAGCCCAGTTGCCTCTCATCAGATATTTTTACCTGGCCCTCTGTATAAAATTAAAGGCAATCATGGCATATGCTAGCTTAGTTTTTAAAAAACACTTTCAGACCAATCAAATACATGCACCTGAATCATCCCCTGCACCTTTCCAATTATCATGTAATGTCATCTTTCACTTGCTCTTGGCCTCTCCAGTGGGCATAACAGCTTCTAATCCATGATTTTAACATGCGACTTTGTTTTTTAAAAAATGGAAAGGATGGACTTCCTAGAGATTACAGCAATGACTATTTACTTTATAGCATCCACTAAAGGGAGCGTCACAAAGCAGGAGGGACCCAAGTTGTCCTAAGCACTTACCCAAGACACTCCTACTGACATCTCCTGGTAATTACAAGGCTGCCCCAGTTGTGTATTTGCCCTTTGGGCCAAAATAATCATGTGGTTGGTGATGCCTGTTTTATGTCACAATGTTTGTAGTTTTGTGTTGGGACACTGCATTGATGCACAATGCTATTACTGCACACACTGTACTTCCATCCTGACACAATATACAGATGCAATGTCCCAATGTGAGGATTCAATACCATGGCACTGGGAAGATGGATCATGATAAACCCAAGGTATATTTAGGACTCTGAGGGTACGTCTACACTGGAATAAAAGATCCGTGACACAGCCATGGCTGGCTTGGGTCAGCTGACTTGGGCTCATGTGGCTTGGGCTGTGGAGTAAAAACTGCTGTGTAGATGTTTGGGCTTGGACTGGAGCCCAGGCTCTGTGACACTCCCCCCTGGTGGGTCCCAGAGCTCGGGCTCAGTGCTGAGGCATAATGTCTACACAGCAATTTTATAGCCCTGCAGCCCAAGCCCTGCAAATCCAAGTCAGGTGGCCCAGGTGTTTGATTTCTGTGTAGACATATCACATTGCAAGCTAAGCTTAAGCAATGTGATATAGACCTGTGAAGCAAGGCTCAGCAAAGTTTGGGACAGTTGAAAACTGTCCACAGAAGGTAGCGTTTACAAATACTCTCTCTGTGAGGTAACAAGGGACATTCTAACCAGAGCGATCAGATCAGTAGTCCTCAGGTGGTCTTCATTTAGGAGGGAGCTTGTAAATTTAGATTATTGAGTCAAAACAGACTATGGTTCAATTCTAATTTAATAAAAATTGGACTCGGTCTTCACATAGTTGGGTGGATTTGGTACTGGCATGTAGCTGCATATTTGGGAGGGAAAAGGTGGTCATGTGGCTAAAGCACAGAAGTTGGAGTGAAGATACTGGGGCTCTGTTGCCAGTTCTTATGTCCTGCATATTCTTTGGTGAGTTACTTAGTTCAAAATTTTCCATCCTAATAATATGTCCAAACCAAGAAAGCCACCAAAATTAAACCAGTGCTGATGCTGGCAGTTGCTATGAATATCCTCATTACTGATCTTGTCCTCCACAATCCCATGTATGATAGTGATAACATAACAACATTCTTGGCCCTCGGCCAAGCTACCATTAATTTCAGGGCTTTGCAGTGGGTCATTTACCTTTGTCAGAAAGAAACTGATGTCAGCGTAAGGTGCGGAGTAGTTTGTGCATGTGTATGTTTTTATCTATGCTAGGTACATTAGTCCAGTTACTCTTAAACAAAGATACGCCCAGCCGCACACCTGTAACTCCAGAAGTTACAGCTCAGCCATTCTGAGCCACTGCCAGGAACAGCTGCCTTCATCATCTCCTCCCAAATCCATAACTGTCCTCCCTACTGCCATGGAGCCTTACCCTCCTAGCTGTCCTATCATCCTCCAGTCAGGACACAGAAAAGCAGTGGCAGATTCATCTTCAGCAGATTCATTAGGCTGTCCTCCACTGAACTATTATTGCTTCACAGAATCATAATAATATGGGATGAGGTTTGGGGGATGCAATGGGTTAATGGACTGGCTTTCAGATCAGCGATCAAATGCATCATGGATCGCAAATGAAATTATTTTGGCGAGTGACAGAATCCCTGGCAGGTATTTCTACACATCATAAAACCACTGCAGAGTTGGCAGTCTCAGTTTAGGAGAGATCCAGGTCAGGGATGAAGAGCAGTAACAGACTTTGGGTTGGAGTCCAGGACTGGACTAGCATAGCAAATTGCAGATGGGAACGGAGGTGCTTAGTCAGAGCGGTGTAAGGGCCCAAGATGGGAGATGTAGGATGTGTGTCAATGCATGTGAGGATTGAAAACATCAATTACCGCTTGCAGAAGAGAGAGCATAAAAACAGTTTACATCTGACCTTGGACATTTGGTTCAACCAGCCATTCAGTTAAGTCATTCAGGGCTCGCCTACACTACCGATTAAGTCGATGTAACTTACGCTGCTCAGGGGTGTGAAAACATCACATCGACTTAAAGTGCTGTCCACACTGCACGATGTTGGCTCTCCCGCTGACACAGCTTCCACCTCTCACAGAGGTGGAGTAATTACGTCGATGGGGGAGTGCTCTCCCATTGGCATAACGCGTCTTCAGGGGCACAACACACTGGGTGCAGGTGCGCCGATGTAGCGCGATAGTGTAGACTTGCCCATAGTAATGGACATATTACTGTGAGTGCATTCTCTGCTGCTGAGTCACAGCAGCTTTCTATGCAATGTCCACCTGAAAAAGCGCATCAGGATGTAGCAAATGTGTTAGGCCACGGTCTAGGTACGTATAGCCCCCATCACCATAGTATTTGCATTTCTCTTGATCTTGAATGGATTTTAACCTCACAACTTCCTTGTAAGGTAGGGAAGTACCATCCCCATTTTACAGATGGGGAACTGAGGCACAGGGTAGATAAAATGACTTGTCCATAGTTACATAGGAAGTCAGCAGCCAAGCTAGGAATTGAATCCAAGTCTGTTGAGCCCCAGTTCAATGGTCTAGGTGCTACACCACACTTCCCACTCTGTAGGCACAGAACGTTTCCTGGGGAGACATGGAATTTTCAGGTGCATTGAGAGAGTATAATAACATTTTTCTCTCTTAGTTATATGGATTGCCTCACCATATTTATTCCTGTATGGCAACTTTATCAGTGACAGGCACCAACACTCCTACCTCTGGATACTGAGGGGGGCACGACTGGAATACAATCTCCCCAATCACACCGTATGACAACACTCATCCCTTCAAAAGAGAGGGACCTCAGTTCTGCAATCTGCATACCAACGTATCTCCTTCTGCATACTGCCATCACACACCTCAAAAGCATCACAGTCCCCTTATCTCCACCAGATTGGAAGGGACTCTCACAGGATTCTTAAAGGACCCCCATGCTGGAATCTATTGGAATCCTCCCAGAAGCTGGGAGGAGAGGAGGGGAGAAGGATTCAAAAATCCCTTGAACGCCAATCAAATGTGTGGAAGCATCCACTAACCTCGTGGAAGGTGTAAAAAAATCCAATGAACAAACTGGCAATATCATACTCGTGGAAGGTTGGGCTAACTAAATAAATGATGCTTGTGGAACTGGGGCATTTTGGGGGGTAGGATATATGGATAAAGCTGGGGGAAGAGGAAGCTGGGTTAACCTGACCATTCAACAGCTGCACTGCAACTGCCAAGAGAGTATAGGCTTCTGGCATCGCCACTCTGAATTCTTTCCAGTGTATGGCAGCTGTATAGCTGTGGCTTTATCTTGGCTGCATGGGATCCTCTGGCCAGCCAGAATATGTAGAAAATTCATTTCCATGCTGCCAATCACAAAGCAACTTCAACTGCTTTAAAGAGAAAAACTCAAATTTAATCAAAAATCTATTTCTCTTTCCACAGAGTCATGAATATTTCCTTGGCTCTTATCACTAATTATTCAATGTGTGTATGTCTAAGCAACTTTCTCTGCTTCTTCCCCCTAGGCCATTCTCCTCATCTTTCGGCTACATCTCTATGCAGTGAAGCCACAATCTGTCTTTGATAACAAATAATAATATCACTAAGCAAGATCAAGAAGCAGCTTTTGCCAGAGGGCTCTGCTGTGAAGCGGCGCCAGTGCATTGTTTATTTGACAGGTGATGCTGACTTCCCTGGGCCGCAGCCTGCCCACAGTTGCAATGATTTTCAGAATGGTCATTCTATAGGCCATGACCTCTGGGGGAAGCAGTGGTTCTCTGAGTGGCCATTCTTCAGGCCTCAACAACTGGAAGGAGTGCGTTCTCAGGTGTGCACTCGCTCTGTCTCTGCTGTCCTCATGCCCTGAATTCCCCAGTTAAAGAGGGCAGGTGTGGCTGCATTTTTCTCCTGCCACTGGCTGCTGTTTCTGCTACTGCTGGGGCTACCACAGGCTGTCTCTCCTTCTCCTCTGCTGCTCTTCACTGGTTCCTAGTTGGCTTTCAGAGGCAGAAAGTCAGATAGCAGCACTGACGGCCTCCCATACCTTCTCCTACAGGCTGGGTGCTAAGGGCTGAGAGGAAGGGGAGTGCCACCAGGGTGGGGCAAGAGGAATGGGGAATTCTGCCGGAGGAAGATGTGGATGGAGAAATCCCACTGGAGGAAGGCAGGAGAGACAAAGTGGCAGAGATATACTGGAAAGGAGAACAACACAGTGACGGTCTGGCAGGGTTTAAGTTTAGGAGAGGGGCTATCTGATGATGGTGCTGGTAACAACTCTAATAGTTAAGGTTGAGTTCTGTTTTACACTTAAAGCGGACACTCAGCCTGTTTGCTTTGTATGAAAAATACAGCATATCCTCCCCAACCTTAGAGCACTTACTCTTCAAGCATGAAGGAAATCCATTAATTAGTTTATGAATTAAAATATATGAAAAACTGGGTCCTTTAAGAACTCCAATATCTGTGTCAGTGTTTACTCTATCCCAAATTATTTTAGTGAGAGAATAACATAGACACTTCAACACAACAGTCCATAGAGTTAAAATTAATTGAAATCTTGTACATAAGAAATTAAGTTGTAATTAAGCTAAGTTATTAACAATTGTGTCTAATTATATATAGGCTACAGACAGGCTCAGGTCAACCACCCAAGTAACTCTTAAATAGAGCCACTGACATCAGAGATAACCCAGCCAATCTCCACATTTTCTGTACAGCTAATTTGCATGCAATAATTCTATTGGCTTACATGAGTCAGTGGCATAAAGGATATTAGACATGTGTCAAGAGTTCTCATTGGTGAATTACTTGGCCCAGTGGTCACTGCTCTTTAAAAGTTCAATGGCCACGTGCTAGCTTTTTTCATTTATAGATTCACAGGTTCTAAGGCCAGAAGGGGCCATTGTGATCATCTACTCTGAGCTCCTGAATAACACAGGCCATAGAACTTTCCCCAAATAATTTCTAGAGCAGATCTTTTAGAAAAACATCCAATCTTCATTTAAAAATTGCTAGTGATGGAGAATCCACCATACCGTTCAAATGGTTAATTACCCTCACTGGTAAAAATTTGCACCTTATTGCCAAATCTGAATTTGTCTAGCTTTAAAGTCCAGCCATTGGATCGTGTTATACCTTTCTCTGATAGAGTGAAGAGCCCGTTATCAAATATTTGTTCCCTGTCTGGATACTTACAGACAGTAATCAAGTAACCCTTAACCTTCTCTTTGTTAAACTTCTCTTTCCGCATCAATGGCTTCCCATGGCACTGTTGCCTTGGCAGCACTACTGGGGGAACAGACGCGGGAGCACAGAAGAAGCCCTTCAAGTGCAGAGACATTGGGACTCAGGGGCTCGGCTCTCCCAACCCTCCCTTCACTTAGCACCAGTCTCACTAACCCAAGGCTCCAAATCAGGGATGGGCAACTTCAAGGCAGAAGAGGGCCACATATCCCACTAAAATCCTTTGGCAGGCTGGGGTTAGTAGGGATGGGGACGGGGGTGTTGCTTCCTGCCCCTAAGGGTGTGTGATGTGTGTGTGTATGTGTGTGTGTGTGAGTTTGGAGAATGAGCCCACCTCATACTTGGCCGCAGCGGTGGCTCCTCAAACATGGGGCTGGGCCTGGCTCTAGCCCGCTGGCTCTCACCACAGTGCCATGTGATGTGCACATCTGTGCGCAAGTGTGGCCCTTTCTCCTGATTCCTTGTCTCCTCCCTGGCCCTGGTGGTGCCAGATTGCCTGTCCTGAGCTGGGCTGTGATGGGCCAAATAAAATGATCTGGTGGGCGGGATGTGGCCCCTGGGGCACCAGCTGCTCTAAATGAACACGTCAATGAGTTTGTCTTTACTGCAGCGTTAACCTGGGTGATCACTACTCGAGTCTGAGAAACTGGGTTAGCCGCTACAATGCCACACTTGAGTTACTGGGCCCACTCACCCAAGTGTGTCACTAGCACATGGTTCTTTGCCCTGCAATAAGCTGAGCCACTCTATGACTCTTTTCCAGTGAATTGCAGGAGAACTTGTCTGTCCTTCTGGGCACCTGGAGGGAAGTGTGGGAAGGCAATGGAGAACAATCAGCACTTATGGGGTTTAGCCTGCATCCCTACTGCAAAGTGGGTAAGTTTCTAGCCCGAGTGCAAGCAGCACTTGAGCTTTAGTCTAAACCCCATGATAGGCCAGGTAGTCCAGGTGTAAGGCACCATCACACTCAGGCCAGAGGACTGTGTGTGTCAACAGGAGCTGGGATGGGGCAACACCTGAGTTAACTTTTCAGAGAAAACATGCCCAATTGCAATTTAAAGACCATATTCACCGGTGCATATTAGCTGCTTTGCACTGTTCTTGCAAAACAGTTGTAAACGAAGCTTAGTTAACCATTGAGCTCTGGATGCTTTTGTGCTTATCTGGTGCACTGGGCTATCTGCCTTAAACTAAAATAACTAAAATTGAAAAAAAAAAAAAGTTGACAGTGGATACCATATATCTTCAAATCATTAGAAATATCACATGGTAGAATTCTCTTTGGGTCTCTCATATAGTATTCATGTATAAACATTTTAATAACCAAGGAAATTCCCAGGCAAAAAAACTATGTAAGATGGAGTAAATGTTGAGAGAACATTTTAGTAATTCAAGATAAAAAACATTACAGAAATGTTATAATTATCCCAAAACGGAGTATTGTAAACCTAGGAAATTCAGAATTAGAACTACTTACATTTTAAAAAATGTAGGAAATTACCACCTCCCCACCCTGCACTGCATTAAAAGAACAATAAGGCTGCAAAGTTAAGCGTTAAAAAGTTAGGAAATGCCAGAATTAAGATTGCACAGGACGCACTCTCAGGTTGTTCAGTGGGTGAGGCTGTTGTCTGTAGTACTTCTGCCTCACTTGTTGCAGAAGTTGGAAGGTGTGCAGTGAATGTGGGAACTGCACGAAGAGACAGGATGGATTTCTGGGTAAGGCAGCTGAATGCCACAAGGAGAAATGAATTCTATCCCTGCTTGTGCCACAGAGTTGCTATGTAAAGCTGGGCAAGTCACTTAAACCAAACGTTAAACATGTGGGTACTGTGTGTTTCTCATTTTCTGGGTACCCAACTTGAGACACCTATATACTCAGAAATGCTAAGCTCTCAAAACTGCAACTGAGGGCAATGGGAGCTCTGCTTTGCATATATAGAGTGCTATAATGTACTAACTACTATGAAAAATCAGGCCCTAGGTGTCTCACATTGGGCACTTAAAATTACTTGACAATTTTGGCTTTAATTTCTGTGCCTCAGTTCTCCATGTATAAAATGGGGATAATAATACCATCTCACCTCACAGAGATGTTGTGAAGATAAATTCATTAATACTCATAAAGAACTAAGATCCTATGGTGACAGCATCATAGAAAAGCCCATCAGGAAATTCACATATCTGTAATAAGAGCCAGGTTTGATTAATGTGCAGTAAATAAGGCCAGAGGCCAGACACTGAATGATGAGCATAAAACAAACTATTGAATAGCTGTTCAATCAGTGAGCACCGTCCAAATAAGCACTGAATAAGGCAGGGGGATCTGGTGGAAAAAATAATATGTGATCACATAATTAAAGACGGTATCATAATGCATATGCACAAGGGGGCTGAATTAAGGTTGCACCGGCAACCTTAAATAGGTCATTTCCTAATTTTTGAGTGCTTGACTTTGCAACCTTAAACATTCTTTTAACGTAGTTATTTTAGGATGTATTATAAGAAGGACTGTTGGCTGATACTTCCCATTATATAACCCTTTTTTCAATTGCTTGTCACTCTGCCAAACATACACTGTTGGTGTTTGCTTCGTGCTGAATGCTTTGGGAAAATTTCAGCCCCAAAAGTTCAGCTGTTTCCAAGAACAAGGGTGGTGAAAAATACATTGTTTTGCCCATGTTAAAAATTTCTGACAGCCTTTTCTATGAGAAGTTCTAGCACTCCCATGGCTTGGAACAGGGACTTGAAATTTGACTGGGGCATGGCCTTTACATCATGGATGTGCCTGTTGCTTTCTCCAGGAAAATCTGTCCAAATATGGCAAAGTTATAAGCCTTTGAAAAACTGCTCTTTGCATATGCTCAGTAGAGTTCCCATGTGATGCCAGGCAAATCACTTAAACCAAACTTTTCAAGGATGGTCAATAATTGTGTGTTCTTCATTTTTTCTGTGCCTAACTTGAGATCTTGTGGTCTGATTTGCAGAAAGTGATAAGCTGAAACTGAAGTCTTTGGAGCTCTGCTTTGAACATATAAAGTAATATATAATGCTAGCTACTCTGAAAAAATAAGGTCCTCAGTATCTAAGATTGGGCGCCCAAAGATAGCAGATACTTTTGACCTTAATCTCTTTGTGCCTCAATTCCCCATCTGTAAAATGGGGAAAATAAAACTATCTAATCTCACAGGGATGATGTGAAAATAAATTCATGTATGTTTGTGAAGCGCCCAGATATTATAGTGATGAATGCCATAGAAAAGACCACGAGAAAATAATTCTGTCTTCAGAGATGGGTCTAAATAGTGTGCAGTAAAAATAGCATGGGGCCACACATTGAACAATGAGATGAAAAAAATATTCCATAGTTGCTCCTCAATTGAATAAGATCCTTTCTGTGCATTGAATTAGGCAGAGGCTCTGTGGAAAAAACAGTAGTAATTAAGAACGGGATTTTATGCATAATAGAAGGGGGCTGAGTTAAGGCTGCACAGGCAACCTTAATTCTGGCATTTACTAACATCTGAGTGCTTGACTTTACAACCTTAATAATGTTATTTTAACAAAGCTTGTGTGTATGTAATAGATATATTTATACAGAGAAAGGGTGTGCAGGACATGTGACACCTTCATCAGAACTAGGATTGGCTCCTGAAAATCAGGATGGGTGGCAACACTAGATTCCTGTCTTGAACTACTGCCTTGCAAGGGGTGTGATCAGGCACCAAAGATAGGTATTGGGGAATCAGGAATCTCTGCTGTGGCCTTGAGCAATCAAGCACTACCTTGCTTGCTGCAGATAAAGAGAACACATTCTGTGCCTAAATTCAACTGATAATCATCCCTATTGAGCAGCCATGCTTATTTGATAGATCCAGGGAGTCTGTGGGCCTGCAAGGAGGACTGGGAAATGTCTTGCGGGAGAGCTGTGGCAGGAGGCATTGGCTGAGCTGGGGTTTGAAGTGGCTGCTTTTTCTTCCTCCATTATAAAGTGACTGGTGCAAGACTTCTTTTCTCATTCTAAATAAAATTAGAGACAATCATCATCATCATTCTTCCCACAGCCATGCAGCTTTTTGGATTAGGGCAGGGAGTCCCCGTGGAGACCTCATTGAGGACCGGTTAACAGGAGCATACATTTCTGTACTGACTGCTTCTTCAGGTGTTGGGGCGAGCCACATTTATGTGTCAGCTGCTTTCCCTTAGCTACTGTTCGTTTTGGGCACAGAGATTTGGGCACAGAGATTTGGAGCCAGGCAGCATAGAGACTAACACTGCTCCTGCATTCTCAATCACTCAGCTGCCTGCGTTAATCCCTTTCCGTCAGGGACTCAGTTTTTCTGAGCTGGGATAAGAA
This sequence comes from Terrapene triunguis, assembly GCF_002925995.2. Taxonomy (NCBI): domain Eukaryota; kingdom Metazoa; phylum Chordata; order Testudines; family Emydidae; genus Terrapene; species Terrapene triunguis. Next base: position 2,614,441 of record NW_020664522.1, on the reverse strand, counting down.
TTGGGAAGGGGGAGGGGAATGATTTCCAGGCTTCTAAAACAGCACAAGAAACAACAGGAAATCAGGAAAGATGATTACAAACTCTCATCAATCATACCTTGACAACGTCTCCTTTTATTCCCTCCATTTTTCAGACTGCCCCTCTAAGATCTTGAGATGGGATAGGGTCCCAGAGAATCCCCCAACCTCCTCATACCTATTCTGAGATTTCTGTAGAAATTATTATAACATATACTACGGTAGCACTTAGAGACCCCAACCAAGATTGCGGCATCATTATTCAAGGCACAATACATACTCACAGCAAGGGACAGTACCTGCCCTATAGAACTCACAAGATAAATCAGACAAAGGGTGGGAGACAGCAAGTAGTATCATCCCCTTTTATAGATGGGGAACCAGAGCATAGAGAGATTAAGTGACTTGCCCAAGGTCACATAGGAAGTCTGTGGTAGTGCAAGGAATGGAACCCAGATCTTCTGAGTCCTAGTACAGTGCTTTAACCATAAGCCAATCATTCCTCTGAGCTAGGGACAGACAAATGCATTGAGTTACATTTACCATTCTACACTATCACAACACAGCACACAGTGGAGAAATGACTGTGGGAGGGATGAGAGAGCGTCTCAGTATTTAATTGCTTGGGTTTTCTTTGCCTGGAAGGGTAAAGACCAGGAAGAGATGAAGAAATCTGAACTAATAAAAGCCGCATCCCACAAGTCCCCAGCTCCATCTGCTGTCTGCTCATAGGCCTCCCCAGCTCTTAGAGGAATGCAAAGATTTGCTGTGTTACTTCTGCACTTGAGGGACTGTTTCTCCAGAAGAAGACTTGCCTTGTTGTACAGTTTCTGCAGCAAGTTGTGTTGTCAGTGTCATTATCATCCCTGCAGACCCTAAGCATCATTCCTCCTCGTCTCAGGGGTCTAGGGACACGTGTTGGTTAGTCCTCTGCACTGTGCTTGAGGATTTGAGAGATACAGGTTTCCAGTAATGGGGATTTATTACAACCAAGGCCTGACACACAGTCAGTTAGTGACCAATTATGTCAATGAAACAGCTAGTCCACCCCCCTGCTCCTCTTCCATGTCCTCCGACACACATAAACACAATCAGATTGCACTTTTATCATTTCCTTCAGGGACATTTTTATCTGTAGCCATCAGTGCTATAGAAAACAATCTGTGCTGATCTAATGAGTAATTCCCATCAAACAGTAAAACTGAGGCATGGAATACTAAATATCAGCAGCTACATGAAGGTAACATTCAGAGCCATGTAGCGTTGCCTCTGATGCCAATCGGAGCTTGTCGACCTGAAATGCATCCAAATTATACGTCATACTAGGAAGCTCAACCTGCATCGAATAAGGGTCTGTGACTTCACACTCAAATCCTTATGCCACACCATTAAAAAGTTAGCTTCCCCACATCGATGAATGCCATCTGATCCTCATGCTTCCACTGACTGAAGTACCTAGAGACTCTTTGCATGACTAGCAATGGGAATGTTACTGTTTCATGCCATTATCCATGTTCACAGCACAGACAAAAACCCTCTGCAAATTAACTTCTGGATGCCCGAAGAAGCCACTCGTTAAAGCTCAATAACTCAGCCACAATTCAGCCATTTTTTGTATTTTCGCAATGGCCGAAAACACCAGCCACACACTGTGGAGCAAGTGAAGGTAAAACTGTTGCCTTGAAAAGCTCTGATGCTGGTTACTGAACTCTACAAGGGAAGGACAGAAATCTACTGCCTTTCTTTGTGAATATGTGGCATGCCATTATATATTCCTTCCTCTCTCCTTTCTTTTATCCCTAAACCAGACACATCACAAGGCACCAGTATCAGCCATGCTGGGCCCCATGCCAGGAGAATTAATGAAGTGGTGTAATAGCTCACATGGAGGCCCAGTGATTGGCGCCGTTCTTAAAATGCATCTGCAAGGCAGGGGATCACAGCGTTGCTGTGTTCTGTTTATTACAGGCATGTCTCTTCCATTCCATTGATTTCTTTATTAGTGCATTTTAAGGCAGCAACATGGGGGTTTGCTCTGCTTGAGGCACTGAGGTTTGAATTCCAGCACTGCTGATGGAAGGAAGGTCTCCCTTCAAGACTAGGCCGGGCTGACAGTGCCATCCGCTAACAAGCTCTGGATCCTTGCTGAGTGGTTCCCTAGGAATTTGAAAAATCCTGGAAGGCAAGGTAAGATTGTTTGTTTGGGTGAGGAAAGAAAGTTTCCTTAGAAGTACATAGAGGTGTTGCAATAACTGAGGTGAGAATTTCATTTCTTTCCTGAGAAAGTAGGTTTGAAAGCAGCATTGCTAGCAATACAATGGAGCCTCACAGTTATTCACCTTTCATCTATGTAGGTATGAGTTCAAATCCTGACTTGGGGTACAAGTGTAAAGAACTGGTGGATCGCAATCAATTCATCAACAGGTATTTGTCCACACCACAAACATCACACAATTATTCACTCCTGGCCTCCTTTGCCCAGGAGAGGTTCAGGACTGGAGAAACAAGGGAAGAATGAGTCAGGCTTGAAATGCAGAGGCAGCATTGTGTGGGGACCCAAGACTGGAATGGAAGAGGTGCTGAATGTTCAGGTTGAGGTGCACAGACACACTTGCGAGGGGGCTGCAAACTGGAATAGTTGGGGCTGCTGCACATCCAGACTGGCATAGCTGTGAGGGGATGTTAGATTGGAAGATCAGGGACTATTACAGGTCAGGATTGGTGTCAATATGTGTGGGACCCTCAACACTGCAATTGCAGAAGTGCTGAAGGCGAGGAGTGAACAGAGCTGTGTGGGAGGAAGACCATGAACCCGACTGCACTATCCATCGCTGAAAACACTGAGCTCATTGTGATGAGAACCAAATTCATACCAAAATACAAAACTTGTGTTGAGTGAAATCCCATATATGGATAATGCAGCTGTAGCCCCTTCATGCTGTTGTTCAGTCTACCACTTGTTTGATGAGAACTCTCTTCAATTGGAAGTGGCAGCTCATAAGTGACCTTTCATTGGACAGCAAGTGGTCAGGAAAGCAATTCCCTAGTACTACCAGTAGGTGGTGTTAGTGTACAGCAGGTTCCACAAGTGGTGAGCTGGGGTAATCTACAATTGAGTCACTACAAGCTAAGCACTACCACTTAGAGAAGCCTGAAAAATGGGGGATCTCATTCTTATGTGTTTCAGTGATTTAAGAAGACTATTTAGGGAACCTGGTATTCAGTTTCTCTTTGTAATAATTTTTAGTGTCTATTTTTGGCTGCTTTAGAGACTTGGAACTCCCTAGAAAGGCTGTCATATCTAATGGGTTTACATATGAATTGTAATGGTATAAATTTGATCAGAAATCAGCTGTTCCATTGACAATTAAAGCAATGCAAAATATTTTTAAAACCTTCTGTCTCATTTATTGTTTGTATCCTAGATTCCCACCCTATGTGTAACCATGCAAAACCCAACTGCCTTCCACCCTGGTGCTATTTGTGAACAAGCAGTGAAACTGTGGGGAGGATGAAGAAAAAGTGACGAGACTGAGATGTACAACAGACAGTTTGAGCAGGACACAAATTCCCTTACAAATCATTTTAATTTTTTTCTCCCCAGGTATTTTTTTTTAAATCCACTCTTGATAAATGATCACGATTGTTTTATCAATTTTCAGTTCCCCAAGAATGTGATATGGCCAGTGAAAGAAGAGATAGGCCAACATTTTCAGGAGTGATGTGGATTTTGAGTGTTTCAGTTTTTGTGTCCACCTGAGACATCTTAAAGGAGCCTGATTTTCAGAAATCGAGTACTCACCCTCTGAAAACCAGGCCCCTTTAATGCATTCCAAGTTGGACCTCCAAAAATTGAGGCACTCTAAATCATTAGTCAGCTTTGAGAATATTGGTCTAGTTAACATATCTTATATATAGCTTATGGATTTACTACTGTACTGGGGAAATTCGAGCTTGATGTAAGCGACCACAACTGAAATCACTGGGCTGCACAGCCTATACATCTATAATCTCCCCCGTACACACATGCACGCACACACGCATGCGTGAAACACCCACTGCCTTCCTACTTAGCAATAGGGGATGGGCAAGGTGGTGGTGAGCCTTGGACACTGGGTCATGATCCCCCATCCTACAAATAAAATGTTAGCCCAAAGCTAGATGTGTCCAAGTAAGTCTCTACTCGGGGAGAGCGCGTGAGTGGCTGTTCCAAGAGTTCTCTGCCAATCTCTGATTTCTATTATACAGTCTGAGCCACTCACCCACAGCTGGTTTCTAACAAGCTGTCCCCGACCTGCAGTGATGCCATTCCAAAGTCTGCTATCCGGATGTTGTTCTTTTCATCCAGCAGTAGGTTTTCTGGTTTTAAATCCCTGTGGCTGTGGAGAAAGGATTGGAACATGGGTTAAAAAAATTCAGGGCAGCTCCCTCTCCCCAGGATCTGTTTATTTCACTTCACACAAGTTTACTTTTCTCCTCCTGGGGCAGAAGAATACATAGCGTCTGAGATGCAGTCTGTCGGATGCTGCAACCATTAACCAACCATTACTGACCCTCTGAGGGCCTGAACCTGCAATGCCTGAAGAGGTGCCGAACATCTTTCAGCTTCTATGGAAAACAACAGAAATGCAGGGTACTCAGTAGAAGTGGGATCTCAGATGACATTTAAGGCTGGGATATCAGATACCAATTCGTGAGGCAGGAAACAGCAGTATCAACATGTTCTGTGAATGCCAGAAAATTCAGTGACTGATTTTCAGGAAAAGGAAGGCCACTGTATGCATTGCCCACCCCCCCATAGAGCCTCACTTTAGGAGTTGCTTGCCTAGGTATGTGGCTGTGGGTAATTAGTTGGCATGAGGAATTCCTTTGAGCCCAGAATTCCACAAAGCACTGGCTCACAACACTTTTGAAAGCCTCTTTCCCATCTAACACTGACTGCCTTCCTACTTAGCAATAGGGGATGGGCAAGGTGGTGGTGAGCCTTGGACACTGGGTCATGATCCCCAGGTTGGGAACTCCTACCATGGATAAAGGGTATAAATACCTGTCCCTCCTCTTCTCCTTTTCTCCCTTACCCATGCCTGGGGCAGTCATGGACCCACCATCTCCCTTTCATGTTAGCTAGCATAAGCACTTTTAAATAGCTCTTATATAGTGTAGCAGTTAATTTTTAAAAATTTAGACACAAAATTTTGGTCAACATTTGTGAGGTTTTTGTCTGTATTGTCATTTTTAAAAACTGTTTTTGAGTCACCAATATGGCAGGTGCATCTTAACAACAACAACAAAAGGCAGCATTTATGAGGCGTTCCAGTTGCCCTTCCATGGTCTCTGCTTTGGGTGGTCAGAATATATGTCTTTTGGGCCTGTGTGAGAAAAGGTCCAAACCTGAGAACTTAACTCCTCCTGCAGATAAGTGGGGCCCTTTCGATACCCAATCAGAAAATAAACCTGTTGGAACCTGTCAGGCAGGGGCGCTGGAAAAATTTGTATAGTGGGGATGCTGAGAGCCATTGAATTAAACTGCAAGCCCTGTATATAATGGAAACCACTTCAAGTCAGGGGGTGCTGCAGCGCCCCCCGCACTCCTAGTTCCAGCACCTATGCTGTCAGGGGGTGAAACGAGTCAGCATGAGACAAAAACCAGTCACGGTCAGCAAGGGTTAAGTGTTTTTTGACAAGAAAGACAATCAGAAACCGAACAATAAAAACCCCAGCTTGAGGGTCAACCCAGTCCTGTGACTCTTAGGGTGAAACTTAACCTTCTCAAAGGCATTATCTCCCCTTTCCTCCCTTTATTAGACACTCATATAGTCCTGCTCATGGGAACAAGCACATGGGGAGGGGAAGTCGAGCACTTCCTGTTAACCCCTTGTTTAAAGGAACAGGGCAGTGACCCTAGACTCTATTGCAGAAACATAAAGTTACAATGTTTTGGAAATTACCCCCTTTGTGTTCCCAACCAGGAGTCTAGGGGACATCAATTAGCAACAGCTCCTGAACAATTCAGTTCAGGTTTTATGTAAAAGTCAGTGCTTGCTGCAGTAGTCACTTTGGGAGCATTAGGCAGCTCTGCTCAGACCTCCAGCAAAGTGGGAGACATTCAGTAAAACTGCTAGTTCTTTATCTTAACATCAAGCCTTAAGCCCTCACTTTTAAAAGGGCCTAAAGGTTGGCCTCCAGTTTTGTACACATAATTAACATGCGCCATTTAGATGCCTTACAGTAGGGGCAAATGGATAATCAGATGCCTGAGTGGTAGCATTTATACCAGTAAATAATTGTATCTGACAAACTGGAGGGCACTTGGTAAATCAAGCCCTTTGTGTATTAATTAAAGTCTCCTGGTGACCTGGGACACAACAAGTATCAGACATGAAATAAATATTGGGATGAACATATACTTTGGTCTGACACCTTCAGCACACTCTAAAGCTCGTGAATGACCAGTGAAAGCCCAGAAAAGAACCTCTGAATGCTGCCATCGAGGACAACAGTCCCTGAGAGATACAAGCTGATCATACATGTGCCAGGTCTGTACTGACCCAATGTGGGGAGGTTCCTGCCCTAACAGTTCAGCATAATGAAGGACACAGAGTATAAGAGGCCTGGGTCTTGTAGTGGGCTATGGAAGTTGGATAATAATGAGGTGGCAATGCATTATTTGATTACTGTTCTTTAACTGGGATCCAGGATCGATCTCATCTTGCAACTGAGTGCTGGGAAAGTTTCATCCAACAGGGGAGATGGATTAAAGGTTTCCTGTCTCAGCATTAGGATATGGTGATGAGTGATAACAGTGCTTTGCAAAGTAAGTGGTGGTGATATAATGAAAGGTAACTGGAAACCTCTCAAAGCTCCAGGCAGACTATGTGTCCTTCTGCCTTTTGCAGTAGTTATCCTTGCATCAGTCTCAGAAACTGCTCTCACAGGACTGTTATTAAGGGCTAGTTATATGTAGGGTTGGCAGAACTCCATTTTTCTTTTTGGATAATTCTGACAGATAATATCAATGTTTATTTTTAAGCTTTTATTAGATTTTTATTTAAAATTTCACAGTTGTGGGAATTATGGGAATATCAGACAATTATGTAATAACTGTAGACATTGAGATTCAAAAAGAAATTTTTTATGAACAATTAAAGCACAAATTGTCAATATCACATGTCAAAATATACAAAGCAAGTATCCTTAAATCAACAAATCATACCTTTTTTTACTATTCATTCCCTAGTCCAGTGGTCCTGAACCTTTCCAGACTACTGTACCCCTTTGGGAGTCTGATCTATCTTGTGTACCTCAAGTTACACCTCACTTAAAAACTTCTTGCTTACAAAATCAGACATAAAAATACAAAGTGTCACAGCACACTATTACTGAAAAATTGCTGACTTTCTCATTTTTTCCATATAATTATAAAATAAATCAATTGGAATATAAATATCGTACTTAAATTTCAGTGTAAGGTATATAGAGCAGTATAAACCAGTCATTGTCTGTATTAAATTTTAGTTTGTACTGATTTCACTAGTGTTCTTTATGTAGCCTGTTGCAAATATCTAGATGAGTTGATGTACTCCCAGGAAGACCTCTATGTACCTCCCCAGGGGTACACATCCTCTGGGTTGAGAACCACTGTCCTAGTCCATTTGTGATAAGGCTAATTCAAAAGTCTAGATCGTTGGATTTTCACTCTCAAAAGTTCTCAAGCAGTACTTTTCTCACTTTGCCTACCTGCAAATTTCAGTTATCACTGATGGAAATATTTTTCTGTTGGTTTGTGTGTGTAAGGTGAAATCGATGTTTACTGACATTTACTGATAAAAATCTAATCCTTCCATGTCTAGTTATATGCACAGAGGTTGGGGATGCTCCTTTTTGTTAAATTCAGTCTATTATATCACTCACGAAGATGAAGGGCCAATAGCACTGGTAAGAATTCGGTTAGGGTCAGTGTGCCCCTAATCCCAAACTCTGCTATGCCTCCTAAATTCCAAACCCCTAGCACCTCTCTCTCATAACTGTGTGTCATAGCTCTGGGTTTTGTCATAGCTAGGTCAATATATTTCATTTCTGACCTGCATTAAACTCTGCTATTCCAGTCCTCTCTCTCCCCCTTCAGGGGAAGCTATGCAGAAAGCATATAGATGTTTCACATGTCTGAGTGGAATGATAAATGAAAGAGCTCTACCTGCTGTTTGGTCAGATATGAGCCACGTATGTCCAATATATAGAACATGTGCTGCTTATATATATTGTATATGCTTCAATGAATGAATGTAGTGCTGGTGAAAGACTTGCAGGCTGAAATTCTGTGTTAATCCTAGATTTTTATTTTTTTACGGGAAAACTATTTGCAAAAATGCTTTCAAATATTTTTCCTGTTTTTTTTAAAATTCAAATTTTAAATTAAATTTAAAAATTTAATTTTAACCAGCTCTACGGTTAATCAAAAATGGGAAAAAACGAAGTGAACATTTTCTCAATTTCTCTGCTTTAGTCACATTTTTAAATGTTGACATTCAGAATTTCATCAACATTTCAAAATTCAAAAAAATCTGACCAGCTCTAGTTCATTCACAGATGAGATGCACATTCAGCCTTCTCCCACAACTTCCTATCAACACACCTGAACCTGAACCAAAAGGATCACTCTCTAAGGGGCGAAGTTAATCTGTTATTTGTGCCTGTTAGGACCTTGGCCTTTGGCGAAGATGCCAATGACTGACAAATGTGATGGTGATTTCTCTAGGAAGTGTATTGGTATCACCACATTACATTAGCCACTGGAGAGCCTTCATGTGGTTACAACTGTGGGTCCCAATGACCTAGGCCAGATATGAGCTGGTGACTTAAAAATAGAAGACTCAGGAGCATTTCGTAAGCTCGGACTCATACCCATTATGAGTGGTCCCATGATAAACAGTGAAGGAAATTTCAAGAAAATGATGTGGCAGAAGCAATTCATGCAAAAATTCTACCCTCTCCCCATGCCTCATATCTACCAGCCTTCCCAGTTCTATCACTTTTCACAACAGGAAGGAAACACAATATGAACTCTTAAGTCAGACTCACCCCCAGCCCCCTGACAGTAAGATCTCTCCACAGAACCCTTGATAGCAGGGGAAGGTGAGGAGTGCCATCTATGAAAGAGGGTAACCATGGCTCACTAGCAGCAGATACTCCCTCCCACTCCACTCCCATTGCTACTGGTTCTTCTCCTGCCTTCCCCGGGTTGGAAGCAGTGGAAGGCTAGTGGGGTTATGGGAACTGTAGCACTATTATCCACAACTTGGACTTTATTTTTTAAATTAGATCAATCAGAAAAATTAGACGCCTCTGAAATAGCAAAAAAATAATAATAATGTGCCTCTCATTTTCATTAGGGACATGCAGGGGGAAGGGGAAGAAAGAAAGCTACCATGCTCCGCCCCTTGCTCCTCAGGCATTGAGACCTACCCACTATGGCGGCTTTAGTGAATTTGCCTTGCAGTGGTACCCAATGCATTGCAATGGAGAATTCAGTCCCCTCTTCTGCAGCTGCCCTGATAAAGCCATAGCGGGATGGCCCATGCCACAGCTGGCACTTCGGAAACCATTGGCTGGGACTTCTGGGGATGGGGTAGCGCGAGTGTGAAAGGGAACCCTGACTGGCAACAAGATTGTCTCAAACAATCGCTTTGCCCCAGACACCAGGCAAAATAACGTCAAGGGAAATTATTGGCCCTGATTCTCTCCTGTGCCAAGATGCACTCAGAAGTGGAGAGAGGGAGGAGCTGTCAGGGAGCCATGCATTCACATGCCCCATCCCTGGCCCTGACCTAAGCCTGTTGAGAATTATAGTTGGGAAGCTTTGCTCCCGTCTGTTCATTCCTCATCCAGTTACATTCTTTCCTTCCCTCAATATGCCCCTAAGCCAGAGTGGGGGTGGTTGGCATAGGGGTTGGCTCTACCACCTTTATACCAGTTATTATGGTTGTTTAGTAGAAGCCCCACTCAGGGATCAGGGTCCTACTGTGCTGAGCACTGTACACACATATAACAAACAGACAAGCCCTGCCCCAAGTGAGAACTCCCCTCTACCAGGGACAATTCTCAGCTATCCATATGATGTCCCTTTTGTACTGCAGTGTTAAGGGGATAGAAATGAGGCTGAGAATCTGGACCACAATGGCAGGGCTAGAATCGTTGCCACTGGAGACGGGACACCTACTCTGCATTTGCATTCCCCATCCTTGCTATCATCAGCTCCTCTAAATGCCCAGGTTAGAAATGAGAGGGCATGTGGAACAGGGGATGTCTGTTATAATTTGCCGAAGAACCCAGCAGCCTGGATGGCCTAACACATTAATATTCAGCAAGAACTCTCTTGTGCCAAAATGAAACAAAACCCCACCACATGTGATAATTACTTGGCGTTTAATGGAACATTGTCGAATAAATGAACTTAATTTGGTCCCCTTCCAGCTCATCTCTCTGACTCTGTGTCTTACACGACCTGCTTCACCTCTTCGCTCTGCAGGTGAAGTGAGGACTCGTTACCCTTTCATTGTTCCAGAGGTTGAAATGCCCTAGGGCATTTCTCCACATTGGCTGGAAAGAAGGATTAAAGAAAGCCGCCTCTTTGGTGAACAAGCAGGGAAAATTCCCCCCACAGAGTGCTGCATAGGCAGAGAAGGAAAATGAAAGAGAGAGATGCAGCAGGGCATGACAGAAAGCTTGGTATAATCCCATTCAGGATGGCAGTATAATGTCCTGAGCCCCTCAGCCAAGACAGCGGAGCAAGCAGCCTGCTACTAGAGCTTGAATAAGGCAAGACTTTTGGAAGGAGTGTATGTAGATGTGAAAAAGAGAGAGAGAGTCACTAACCAAGCGATCACAAGGAGGGTACACAGTGTCTGACAGTCTGCAAGGTACTGCTGTAACACACACACACACACACACACACACACACACACACACACACACACA
>NW_020664522.1:2563374-2603439 GCF_002925995.2 Terrapene triunguis | reverse complement strand
ACACACACACACACACACACACACACACACACACACACACACACACACACACACACACACACACACACACACACACACTATAAAAAGGGTGCTAAAAAAAATCCTGCAGAGCGAAAGAGGGATGGTGTGAGTGTCCCTGAATTCCAAGAGGGCTCTTGGGGAAATAGTGCACAATTCTAGGGGATGGAGAATAGCAGAAGGATCTGCATTTGCATACATGCTTCATAGCTCCCCAAGCACTGACCAGTTCACACTTGCTCTCCAGTCACTGGTCACGCTCACTGATGCTCTCCAGGCGGCTGTCAATCCCTCCATCACTCCATTTGTGAGGTCTCTGCTCTCGTACTCTGAAAACCAACTCATCTGTACTGCAGGCGGCAGCAGCATATGGGTGACACTGGGTTTAATTTACACCTCTTACTGTCACCGGGGGCAGACAGCAGATCTTGGAGGTAAAGACAGATTTGGAATATTGGGCCCAGTGGAGCTATGCCAATTTACACTAGCTGATGAACTGGCCCATTATTTTTAAGTGATTTTGGAGCTGAAACATTCATATCGGTTTCTATGACAACTCCGTTTAGTTCCCAGATTTCTAACCCAAGATACCCTTTAATTGGAGAAATTGCAGGTCATTTCTAATACACAAAATCTTAGCCTCTTTGCAAATGCTTTTCCCACTGACCCCAAACCCCAATGAAGTTAGACCACAGAATAACTGTCCAATAATATGCCTTTAAAAAGTGCCTAGTATGCTGTTGAGGCTATATGAATAATTTATTAAATAATAATTAATAATAATGAGAAACATCATTTTTTATTTACATGAGCACCAAAAACCTTTTCATCTCATTTTCCATTGCTCCTGGAAACTTAATAATGACTCAACAGCTACTGTAAATTTGAGATTTGTATGTGTACCTATGTTTCTATACACAGAAAAATCTTTGATTTCTGTTAATTAAGCTTGCTCTGTTCTACTTTACTAACAATTTCAAGCTCTGTAAAATTAGTAGATACAGTTAAGGTCAGAAATAAAAGGATAAAACTTTTAACATATATTCATAGATTTTTTTAAGGCCAGAATCAACCATTAAACCATCTAGTCTGACCTCACCCAGTTCTGCCTGTAATAAGTAGATGTGCATGACATTGTTGCATTCAGGGCAGTTTTTTCAAGAAGGAAACATGTTAAAAGTTGTTCTCTTTTCTTCAAAGTAAAAGAAAGCATCTCTTCAAAGTTGTAAGTATGCCTACATTTAACACGTCTCCTCCTTGTATTTATGCTGGAGTGCAGTGAGGTAGATGACCCACCCTGCCCAGACAGGGTTAAGGAGCAATCAGCACCAACCTGCCGCACCTCTGTGGTATGTCAGGCCTGGATGTGAGCCCTTAAAAGGGAGAACTCAGTGCAGTAGTGGGGGCATGCTGAAGCAAGCAAAGGGCTCAGAGCTTCCAGACTGGGGGCCCTGTGGCACTAACTGACCTATGGCTTGTGAACGCCACCTACCCAAGCCCTCTGAGGAAGAAGACTACCAGGCTGGTTTTCTTTGTTGAAATCCCCCCTCCCCATGCTATGATTAAACCCTAACCTTTTCTCACACTGAGGAGTGGGAACTGAGACTGTCTGTGAGGCCTGAGAGAGACTGCTGCCCTCTCCCTTGCACAAGGAAGTGGGTCGGGGAATTATTTTCCATTTGGTTGGGCTGCTTTATATCCCCCTAAAGGGGGCAGACTCACTAAAAGGCCCAGCTGATGGGTTGTACCCCATATCTCAGAACCAGACCACAGGGCTGTGGCTGCCCAGAGAATGACATAGGAGGTAAGTGAGATGCCTGCGCTCACCCCAAGGTGGCAACTTTGAAGCGTTAACCTTCAACACAGAGTTAAGGTTACATATGTGGAAGCAGAGTAATTTTTAAAGCCTTGTGTGCAGGGCCGGATTTCCAATTAGGCACAGTAGACACATGCCTAGGGGCATCTAAAAGTTAAAAGTGGGTTAAAAGTTAATACATACAGCTCCCCTGTAGGCGGCCGGGCTCCTGGCATGGATTGGTGGCCGCCCAGCATGTGGGGCTGGAGCAGGGTGAGCATCCGAGTCAGCCCACCTTGGGGCGCTGTGAGTTGCGGCCAGGTGGGGCAGCTGCTGAAGGTGCTGGGAGTGTCCCAGCCCCTTCCCAATCTCGGCTGCCTCGCTACCTCCGTCCTGTGCTGGGGAGGGGCATGGCTAGTGCCCCATTCACTTGCACAGGCAGAGACGGAGCGCAGCTGCCGTGCCGGGCTGCAGGAGGGATAGAAGACACCTGGGGACTGCTCGCTGTGGGGACAGGTACAGTCCCCCCCTTGTGCCTTGCCTGGGGCAGGTGGGCTGTGTCTTGGTTCGTGCTGGGAGCGCCGTGCGTGGCAGAGGGTCTCGTGTCTTCCCGGGGAGGCTGTGTTATATTTCTTTTCGTTTAATTTTTTATGGAAAACACATAGGTCAGCTGTAGGTAGGGGGGCACTGAAGACGCTGTGCCTAGGGGCGCATAAGGTGTAAATTCAGCCCTGCTTGTGCGTTGACAAAGAGTTGTACGAGGAAGGCAGTAATAGGTAAGAGTTGATCCATTTTATATTGCTGTCACTCAAGAAATGGAAGTGTGGTTGTTGACCTTAACTGTGTATTTGTAGCTTTTCAGCCTGTGAGGAAAATGGTATTAAAGTAGAACAGAGAAACCTTAACTAACATTAAACAAAGTTTTTTCTGTGTGAATTTCCCTAGTTTGTAAAGAAACTGTGCAAACTGGAGCTGAAATGTGAAATGCAATTAATATAGGGCCTTACAAAGAATCATGCTAATGTACTGAACACAAAGGCTGCAGTGTGAGTTTGACTATTGAGAAATGTCGATATTAGATTACAAGCGGACACAGCAACTGAGCAAATCTGTTGTCATGTGTAAAACGCATAGGACACTACCTAGCAAAGAACGTCATCATTGGTTGACGTGGTGTTTTCAATGTGCCAATGTTGAAGTCAATGTCAACATTTAAGTAAATAATGCCGCTGGAATTTGACAGATTTGCTGGCATGTACACACATAGGTTGCTGCTGAGTAAATAACATCATCATATTGTTAATGCAGCACTTGGTGAATCTGCTGCCATGGACAGACAGACTGCTGCAGAGCAAACAATGTTGCCATATCATTCACACTGCATTTTCAAACTGGCACAGCTCAAATCAATTATGAAACAAAATAATTTTTTCTGAGACATTCCAACATGGAAAAAATATAAATGTGGTATTTGTGAAAAGGGCAGCTATCCACATCCAAAGTTTAGTGTAGAATCTCCATGTGTACTCTTTGCAAAAGGGTTCTGGAAAAGAGTGAGGCATTAGGGACTCAATTTAAAAATCCATCTGTTTTTATTTCCAAAATATATTTAAATATGCGACTCCTCTACAAGTCACAAAGTACACAGAAAATTAAAAGCCTCCCTACAGTCTATTTTGTATGTGTGCAGCAGATATTCCCATTCTTTCACCCATTAAACACAATTCTCTGATGCAACATGAACATTGGCTTACCTATTACATTATTATATGTAGATGCATGCATACTATACCGTCATATATTCTCTATTCATATGTGTGTGTGTGTGTGTGTGTGTACGCGCATATATGGAGTGAAAGCACATATAAAATGCTCCACAGAGTGGTGTGGCATAAACATTTTAGCAGCATGAGTGTTAGAGATGTCTCCTTCCTTCACGAGCTCTGAGTAAGGCTGTGATTCTTTCACAGAGGTCGCGGAAGTCACGGATTCCATGACTTTCCGCAACCTCCATGACTTCCGCAGCAGCTGGTGCGGCTGATTTCAGGGCCGCCCGAGCAGCTGGCCCCAGGGTCAACTGCTTGGGCACCCCACGGCCAGCCACATCAGCCACTGGTGGAGTGACCTGGGGCCAGCTGCTTTGGTGGTCCCCGGCGCCAGCCGCACCGGCTGCTGCTTGGGAGGCCCCAGGCAGCTGGTTCCGGGGACCATGCGAGCTGCGGCTGGTGTGGCTGGTCCCAGCGACTGCCCGAGCAGCAGCAGTCCCGGAGCAGCTGGAGAAATGGCCCCAGGGGTGCCTGGAGGCTGTCTGGAGAGCGGTCCCTGGGAGCAGCGGCTGGGGGGCAGACAACCATGTGCACTGGAGCAAGCCCTCCCCCCGCCCAGCAGGGGCCCCATGGAGCAGCGGGGTCCCAGAAGTAGAGATTTAGTCAGGGGTATTTTTGGTAAAAAGTCATGGACAGGTCATGGGCCGTGAATTTTTATTTATTGCCCATGGCCTGTGCATGACTTTTACCAAAAATATCCGTGACTAAATCTTAGCCTTAGTTATGAGTGAGTCATGCAGGTTACCCCCAAACAAGTGTCAATAAAACACAATCACACATTCTGTCTATGCTCTGTATTTTACAGAAAAAACACTATTTTAGAAATTATTTATAGAATCTTAGTTTTTTTTTTTTAGTGGTACCATTTTTCATATTCTTCCACCTGTAAGGAGAGCTGTAAATCATAATGTCACAATAGCAAGATCTGATATCTTGCAACTACTGGAGGCTAGAAGCAAGAGCTGTGTACCCCAGTGGAAAGCTGTCAATTTCCCTTTTTCCAATGGTACAGCACTCGCATTGTACTCCTGAAGGGCAGTGAGAGGTGCAACTTTAAACTGGTCACTGTGCAATACTAATTATTCCCCACCACAGACCCCAGGCCAGTGCAGTTGGGGGGACAATTCTGCATTTCAGGAGAAGAGGGGGAAATTTGTTTCAGGTTGATTGAAAATATAAACGAGGATAGCTGAAGCTCAGAGATTTGGGATGTTTAGACTAAGATGGATGAGAGGGCAGAATGTAGGTGAAGCAGTCACAAGATGCGTGCCCAATGAAATTGAAAATAGGAGCATCGCTTCCACATATAGGACTGTTGGGTGGCGTTCTGTCACAAGCCCAACCTGAGGGGCAGTGTGGAGTGGCACCAGAGACACAGTGCCCTTGGCAACGCTAGCAAGCACAGTCTCCCTATGCATGGGGTGTGCACATTTTGTGCTAGCCATTAGGCTGGCCCAGAAAGTGAGCCAGCCCTACTCCATGGATTGGTGCAGAGGTGGGGCAGGGCTCTGGCCCTGCCCCTCTCTTCACCTCTGCTGTAGCGCTTTAGTGAAGCTGCTACTACGAGCTTCTCCCATCGGTGTAGTTAATCCACCTCGCCGAGAGGTGGTAGCGACGTTGGCGGGAGAAGCTGTCCTGTTGACGTAGCACTATCAACACCTGGGGTAACTACCGGTATGTCACTCAGGGGTGTGGATAAGTTTGTAGTGTAGACGAGGCCATAGTCATCTCTGCTTCTTGAGGACACCCCTGATTTCTCACAAACCCTCCCTCCCTGTCAATAAAAGCATACTGCAGTATTCTACAAACCGTTCCAGCTCCCAGTGCTCTCACCAGAGCTTTTGGTGCCATTGCTGTGAATCCTGAAGTATTACTTTTATAATGACCCTTCCCCCCCCCACTAGTGGGAAGGATACAAAGCAAAGTAAAACAAAGCTCCTAGTCATTGCCTTCGCGCCCAACCTCCTCACCCCCCCCCCATGTCACACACTTCAGCATGAGCCCCCTCTACATACACCAGCAGACAGCCTCAGGCGATGAAAGAAGAGGCTCTAGTAATTGTCATTTATCAATATTCATACAGACCCTCAAACCCTCCTTGTGCCCTCCTGGAAAAAAAGAGCCAAACCAAAATAAAAATAAAAATAAAATGAAATAATAATCCTGCTGCTCACTACCAGAGGGAATTTCCTCTCAATGTCACCACTGCGTGTGCAGTAATTGGCATTATCAGTTATCTCTGAAGCTTAATAAGGTTTGCCATGGGCCCTTTTCCGTAATCATATTTTTATTTGTCAGCTCACAAGATACAGACACCAAATAGGAGCCTGACCAAAAGAAAAACCCAACACACACAAGAAACACAACTCAGACCAATCACAACATTGGTTGGTGATGTCACATACAGCCAATCAGGAACCTTTTAGCTGTTCTCTCTTATTTCCTTCCAGATTCCCTTCTCTCTGCAGTCTTTGCTTTTTCTAAATAGAAGGGTGCTCCTCCAGGGGAAAGCTCAGACTGGAGTAGCTGTGAACTCCCCCACAGTCAGAGCCCCTATATAATTTCCTACAGTGACTGTGGCTGGGACTGGAGTAGCTGTGAGGTCCCACACAGTCAGTGGCCAAGGTGTTCAAAAGTGACTACTGAGGTTAGGGGTCCTACTTCAGGCCCCTTACAGGACCCTGGTTTTCAGAGTGGTGGCTCAGCACCTGCTGAACACAAGCTCCCTTTGAAGTGTTTCAAAGTGGGCATCAAGGTGGGCAGCCAACATCATTAGTCACTTTTGAAAAACGTGGTCAGTGCTGGTATGACATTTCACTGACTCCTGAGGCTAGGGTAGCAGTGAGCTCCCACATGCCAATGGTCTGATGCCATTTCCTGCACTCCTGAGTGGGGCTATAACTAGGGTCACTGTGAATTCTCCCACAGCCAACCCTACTGCAAAATCCTGTACAGTGACTGTGACTGGAGACGCTCCAAGCTCCCACTACACTCCCATTAAAAAAAATAAATGGGAACAGAAAGCTCATACTGATTTAAAATAACATTAAAAAAACACAAGCAAATTACAAATCCATTTTGTTCCTTGCTGGGGCTGTTTCCTTGAAAACCCTTCATCAGACAAAGGCAATTTCTGCCTGTGGTTGAAGGCACAGCTTCCCCCCCCCCCCCCCCCCCGCATCAATGGCCACTGTGGGGAAACCCTTTCAGAGTCTCTCATCCAGGAATCCTGAGCCATTAATACATTCAAAGCAGTGAAAGAAGAACTTACCAGGATGCTGAAGAAACTGTAAACCTTAAGAATTTCTCTGTGCTTGGTTGCTCCCTCCTGGGGATGGTGGAAGAAGAGGTGGCATGATATTGGGTGGGGGGCACAGAGCTATCAATCTATTCTGCTAGCATGCTAGAGGCACTCACATCCAGTCATTAGCCAAAGGAGAAGCCTTCATTACTCAGTGTGCTCATAACTGGATAACCCGGCTGATGAGATGATTTATCATCTCGCTGCCCTGCGACAGGGCAAGGTCAAGCTTCGTTGCTTAGGAAAGTACAATTAATTATTATATATTTACAAACCTGATTTTTAAAAAACCTTTGGTGGTGACTGCTCAGACTCTCACATCTCAGGAGCTGCACGGTTCTCATGGAGGAGGGGGGTGCTCCTGATTCACTGTCGTTTGACTCTGCACTGACAGTGGTAGAGTAGGGGTTGAGGAGGAGATCACAGAAACAGACTCACTTCTTAACAAGAAAGATATTGCCTCAACACCCAAATGTGTTG
The DNA here is from genome assembly GCF_002925995.2 of Terrapene triunguis. NCBI lineage: Eukaryota > Metazoa > Chordata > Testudines > Emydidae > Terrapene > Terrapene triunguis. The sequence goes on along the minus strand of NW_020664522.1, from coordinate 2,596,019 downwards.
AAGACGGTAGCTGGGGATCTTTAAAAGAGGCATTCACCATCCTTTGAAAATTCGCTAGAGACCCTTAATTCTCCAGAATTACTTACTCTTTCTACGGCCTCAGCCCCACCCTCAGCCCCGTTTATTAAAGGCAGACACCAGAAGGCATTTGTCCATCTATCTACCTGCGCCACACTTGTCACAATAGTACCTAATTGCCAGTAGATACATATACATTCCCACAAGAGTCATCCGAAGACCACAAACATCTGTGTTAATATGCGTTTGAATTATTAAATGAATTACCATCAGTTGCATTTGCACCTTTTTTGTGTGTGCTTCCTGTGAATATTCGAGCGAATGAATTTACCAGCAGCAATATTTGTGGAGACCGTCAATTATAAGAGAATAATGGAGAATATTTGCAGAATATGAATTCTGAATTTGTAAGTGAGACAGTTGACACCTGAAATCTGATTCTAGGCAGACACAGGAAAGCTTCCCTATTCAGGAATGGGGCTTAGGAGCAAGCTTAAATGCTTTCCCGAATCATGGCCTCTAAGAGATATGCTCTGCTGGTCAGGAACAAAAACAACCTATGTGTCCAATCAAACCTACCTGGGACCACACTACCCAAACTGCTCCTGAACAATCTATCATAAATTATTCTCAGAAATGTTAAGAAAAATCATGATTCTCCCACTAGTGATTTGCAAGGAGAAAAAGATGTGGCATTCACAGAACAAATTATTTGTTTAGAATTATCTGCCATCAGAGAAAACTTCCTGGGTCTGATGATCCAAAGCCCACTGAAGTCAATTGGTGTGTGTGTGTGTGTGTGTCTCGCCATTAATTTCAATGGGTTTTGGATTGACCCCTCATGTTATTATTGTTCATTGTCAGCTCACCCCATGCTCTGTTGACTATCACAAACCCGTCCGTGCTGACTGCGTACTGTCCTCAGAACTTCGAAATCCACAAATGTGGTCAGCTCAACCTCTGAACTGCTCCCCACCCTACCCCATTCTTCTTAATATCGCCCTACAGCTCCTTGAAAAAGGCTTAGATCCCCTCTTCCATCTGTAAATAATACATTCCCTTAGAAATTTCCAGTTATTTACACAACGAGGGGAGCAGATCAGACACTTAGGTGGCCATTTTTGCTCTGGATGTATTATATATATATCTATATATATATATGAAGATGGAGATATACCTATCTCATAGAGCTGGAAGGGACCCTGAAAGGTCATCAAGTCCAGCCCCCTGCCTTCACTAGCAGGACCAAGTACTGATTTTGCCTCAGATCCCTAAATGGCCCCATCAAGGATTGGGCTCACAATCCTGGGTTTAGGAGGCCAATGCTCAAACCACTGAGCTATCCCTTCTCCCGCTGTTGATTAATTGCAGTTAACTCATGTGATTAACTAAAAAAAAAAATCTCAATAAAAAAATTAATCGCACTGTTAAACAATAGAATACCAATTGAAATGTATTAAATATTTTTGGATGTTTTTCTACATTTTCAAATGTATTGATTTCTATTACAACACAGAATACAAAGTGTACAGTGCTCACTTTATATTATTATTTTTATTACAAATATTTGCACTGTAAAAATGATAAACAAAAGAAATAGTATTTTTCAGTTCACCTCATGCAAGTACTGTAGTGCAATCTCTTTATCGTGAAAGTGTAACTTACAAATGTAGATTTTTTTTTGTTACATAAGTGCACTCAAAAACAAAACAATGTAAAATTTAGAGTCTACAAGTCCATTCAGTCCTACTTCAGCCAATCACTAAGACACACAAGTTTGTTTACATTTACGAGAGATACTGCTGCCTGCTTCTTATTTACAATGTCACCTGAAAGTGAGAACAGGCATTCACATGGCACTTTTGTAGCCAGAGTCACAAGGTATTTATGTGCCAGGTGTGCTAAACATTCATATGCCCCTTCATGCTTTGGCCACCATTCCAGAGGACATGCTTCCATCCTGATGATTCTCGTTAAAAAAATAACGTGTTAATTAAATTTGTGACTGAACTCCTTGGGGAAGAATTGTATGTCTTCTGTTCTGTTTTACTTGCATTCTGCCATATATTTCATGTTATAGTAGTCTTGGATGATTACCCAGCACATGTTCATTTTAAGAACACTTTCACAGCAGATTTGACAAATGCAAAGAAGGTACCAATGTGAGATTTCTAAAAATAGCTACAGCACTCGACCCAAGGTGTAAGAATCTGAAATGCCGTCCAAAATCTGAGAGGGATGAGCTGTGGCGCATGCTTTCAGAAGTCTTAAAAGAGCAACACTCAGATGTGGAAACTACAGAACCCGAACCACCAAAAATGAAAATCAACCTTCTGCTGGTGCCATTTGACTCAGATGATGAAAATGAGCATGCATTGGTCCGCTCTGCTTTGGATCGTTATCAAGCAGAACCTGTCATCAGAATGGACACATGTCCTCTGGAATGGTGCTTGAAGCATGAAGGGACATATGAATATTTAGGGCATCTGCCATGTAAATATCTTGCGATGCTGGCTACAGCAGTGCCATGTGACTGCCTGTTCTCATGTTCAGGTGACATTGTAAGCAAGAAGCGGGCAGCATTATCTCCTGCAAATTGTAACCAAACTTGTTTGTTTGAGCGATTGGCTGAAGTAGGACTGAGTGGACTTGTAGGCTCTAAAGTTTTACATTGTTTTATTTTTGAATGTAGTTATATTTTTTGTACAGAATTCTACATTTGTAAGTTCAACTTTCATGATAAAGAGATTGTACTACAGTACTTGTATTAGGTGAATTGAAAAATATATTTTTTTTTACAGTGCAAATATTTGTAATCAAAAATAAAGGGAGCACTGTACACTTTATATTCTGTGTTGTAATTGAAATCAATATATTTGAAAATGTAGAAAACACCCCAAAATATTTAAATAAATGGTATTCTATTATTGTTTAACAGTGCAATTAATTGCAATTAATTTTTTTAATCACTTGACAGCCCTGTATGGGGCATTCTGAAGACCGTAGTTAGTCAAATCTGAGGAATATGGATAATCATTGCACGATTACTGAGAAATAACTATACAGTCATTATGCAAATCGCTGTGCTCTCATTGTCTAACAATGGCCCTCAGCCTATCAGAATGGAGGAATCTGCGTGCTGTATGTAGTTATTAAGACACAACTGTGCAGTCATTATGTAAATCACAGCACCTTAGCCAATCAGAGTGCATGGAATTGTATTACTGAGAAATAAGCGTGCACTTACAGGTCAGTAACTGTACAGAAATCCTGTGATTTGATTGGCTGCAATAACTTAATTTCAGTATAATTTAAATTATCCGAACTTGTTAAAGCTGAAGTGGAAACTGGTTCAATTTAAAATGCCATCTGAAAGTTACAGGTTAAACCCCACTCAATGCTTTAAATCATTCAACTGAGTTAATATGTAACAATAACAGACTGATAAAGAAAATTACTCCCTACTGGAAAGGAAATTAAAGGCAACAGTGACTCAAATGCCTTGAAGGGGCCCAGGCAGGGCTGCCAACTGCCAGCAGGTTTCCCTCTAACCCAAGGAGGCCATAAAATGACTTTGTTGTATTGATAATTGTCCCAAGTTTCTTCAGGGACTAGTCTTGATAAGGCACATATTATTCTCGGTTATTGGCAAGTGCCCCCAAGACTCATGGAAATGAAACACTGGTCCCCCAGGAATCTGATTTTCTTGGTTAAAGCACTCACTATAAATGAACGTGACAGCAGCTGCCCCCTCCCATCATGCTCACCATGGAACAGCAGGCTTGCTTTCCAATGGAAACCAGAAATGAGCCTTTCTACATATATTATAAACAGATCCAAAGGAAAATCATGGACAATCTGCATGAACAGTCTATGTGTGACCGATGTGTGTTCACAGAGAGAGCCAAGAAGTAGCAGCAGCAGCATTTATGCAGCACTTTTGGACCCCAACAGCTTTACAACATTAACTAGTTACTAGCAAACAGAAGTATAAGGAGCCCCAGCCCCACTGACTGCTTTGTTATGCGTTTCCAAGCCATAGTCACCACCCATTATAAACCTGCTGTACTCACCATATTGAATGACTATGGCAGAAGTCTAAAGCAGAGATGATTTGTCGGAAGAACTTCCTGGCTTCTTTTGGCGTTAATCTTCCCTTTTTTACGAGATAGTCGAAGAGCTCCCCACCTGACACATGTTCTAGCACCAAATACCTAGGAAAAAAAGAAGACAGGCCTTTGTTAGCACATGATCACACAGATCTCTCTGTCTGTCTCTGTCTCTCTCTCTTTAGGAATTAAACATGTGTGAAATACTGTGAAACGAGAGAATTGGGAAATTAGCAGCTGTGAACATTTTTAACAGGGTTGGAGTCAAGCACTGCTTGGACTCCAGGAGTTTCAGTGATTCCAAACAATGGAACAAATTCAGTTTTCAGCATCCCCAGTAGAGGGATGATATCTGAAAAGCAATAATTCCTCCAAAGATCAAGACGGATAGCGGGCAGCAAATTATAGATGAGCTTCCAGCCTAATATGGCAGCTGCAAAAGCGAATGTAGAGTTAGGCTGCATATGCAGAGACATCAGGCCATTAACCAAGGTGGATGGTGATAGTTCCTTTTTTGAAATAGCTTTGGAGGAACTACACTCACATAACTGTGCTCAGTTCTGGACACCTCAGTACCAGACAATGTCGACAAACAAGAGGGAATTTGGAGAGCTGCTGAAAATAAACAGGCTGATTTCTGACAAAGATAAACTACACATGTCTAGCATGGGCACTCAGGTAAGGGCTCATTTCTACAACCCTTACTCATGCTGAATAGGTCTGCTTCACTTGACTAGTCCCATTGACTTCAAGGGGACTACTCTTGCATGTAAGTGTTACACAGCATGAGTAAGGGCTGGAGAATTAGGACCCAAGAGGGAGATAGGATAACTGCACATTATCATTGACCATTCAAGTACACCTCTACCCCAATATAACGCTGTCCTTGGGAGCCAAAAAATCTTACTGCGTTATAGGTGAAACCACGTTATATCGAACTTGCTTTGATCCGCTGGAGTGCGCAGCCCTCCCCCCCCCGGAGCACTGCTTTACTGCATTATATCCGAATTTGTGTTATAATCGGGTCACGTTATATCGGGGTAGAGGTGTACTCCAAAAGTATACCAGGCAAAGAAAGGAGAGGAATTATCTAGGGCAGCCCAAAGGGTTATTATGATTGGGGTAATGAGATGCCACCAATCAAAAGAAAACAAATCAAATATCTGGGAATGTTTCCTAAGAGTGGAGCTCTATTAGACCATGGAATAGTCTCCCTAGAGAAATAATGGCAGCCCCATCAACTGAGTAATTTAAAACTGGACTAGATACAGACCTGCATTGGCAGGAGGATTGTCTCGAACAGTGTTTCGCAACCTTTTTGATACCAGGCACCAGCTTGCTGCCTTCCTAAACCGTCAGGGAGATCTCAGGGGCTGGCACTGGTCCACAGACTGATCCTTGAGAAACACTGGTCTAGAGAAACAGTGAGGCCTTTTCCCATCTCTACTGTGATTCTGTGCTACTGTACAGTGCTGCCTTCTTCTGTGTACACACAGTACATTATGTATAGGAAGAATAAAGCTTTTATTGGAATGAGTCTGAGATGACCAGCATTACTACGCAGGCCCTCCCAGACTAGTGACACAAAGAGGTCATTTACTGAAGGACCTTTTGTTCTCTAAATGGATTGCTTTGCAGATTTCCCTTAGGGGCAGAGCTGCAGAGGTGGCTTTTATGCCCTTGGCTTCAGAATACTGTAATAGGGGAGCAAGCCCACACTCCCTCAATGGGTAACTGCTTTGAAATGCGTTCCATTGCTGCATGGCAGGGCATGCGATCTGACAGCAGATATCTGCCGGGGCAGTGAGATGAAGGTAAATAGGACTAGCAAACATCACCATCTTTTGTTGATACCACAAATTTCACTGGAAAACTTTTAAAACAGTACATTTTAGAGAGCTTTTACAATTTTTTAGGGAGTTATTGTTGTATTCCTTTGTGCATAAGGCAATTCAACCTTAATTCCAGTACCCTTAGTCCAACCAAACAGGTCTTCGAGGGAGAGGAAAAGAACAAAATTACTTCAAGATTGAATATTGTCCTTTCAGTGCCTCAGAATGGTATGATTTGGGAGGGAAACTCCAAATTTGGGGGGTGGGGAAGAGGAAAATATTCTTGTGCATTTTTAAATGGTCCTTTTTGAAGCTATTCAGAGTATTATAATATTAGGACTAGCCCTGGAGAGAATAAAGATGGTCCAGTGGTTAGGGCAGCAGCTATAGATTTGGGAGACCTGGGTTTAAATCCCTGCTCCTGGGCAAGTCACTTAAACTGAGAAAGAGTTTTATAACCAGTGTTGTGCCTTTGGATATGACAGCTGGTAAGGCAGAACTGAGGTTATGGAATGAAAGGTTTCACGCAGTCAGACGCACTGAAATAGCTCTGGAACCCCAGGAGGACTTTCCCAGAGGGGCCGATACAGACAGGTCAATGTGGCAATGCCTGAACCGCTTACACATGCAGATTGAAGACTAATATGATCCAATGAGGGTTCTCTAATGACATGAATATATGCGAGTGTGGTAAGGTGCAGACCATGGAGCATTTGCTGACTCTTTGGGGAGACCTTTATGAAGAAGGACCTCGCTACAGCAACGGAAAGAGCCATTGCTTGTGCACGGTTCTGGGAAAACCTCTAGTGTGTGACAAGGACACGAGAAGATGATTTAGACTCTCTCCCTGTCAGTGGATGATAATACTTCCCTGCCTCACAGGGGTGTTGTGTGAATAAACACAGTAAAAGATTGTGGGTGTTCGGATCTACTTTAAAGGGGGGCGGAATAGTACTCAGTGACCGAGAGCTAGTGGAAAAAAGTTGAAATTTTTTTGTTTAAATCAAAATTTGAAAAATTCTGACTAAGCTCTAGTGCTTGTTGAAATTCCACAAGAAAAGTTAGTGGAAAATTTGTGAATATTTTTTTCATTAAGATCCAAAATCAGATGAACATTTTTATTGAAAAATCAAATGTTAAAAAATTGTGACTAGCTCTAATCCAGGCAGAGGTGGTTTAGTGGGCAAATTGCCAGTGAGACCGTCATAAAAGTATGTTAAAATCAGGGCTGGCTCTGGCTTTTTTGCACATGCTTGGTGGGCTGGTGCCTGGAGCCGGCCCTGGTTAAAATGCAATTTATCATATAAGTATCAACACTGTTTATATGGTACAGATGTTATTGATATAGGACCAGGCTCTCTATCCCGCTCTATTGCTTCTGCACTGCTACATGATGCAAAGGGAGAAAAGACAGCCCACATCTCCATAGTTGGGGATTCCCCTGGCTTGGGGAAGTCCTGAGTGGTCATAAAGCTAACATAGGTAGCTCCTATTCCACCTCTCCTGCAGCCTCTGGTATAGGGGCATATCAGGATGTGGGACAGGGAGTGGCATGCCAGTGATTTCCATCCGATGCAGAGTCCCTTGGAGACTGAATTTGGATGTATGGGCCTTTTAAGTCTCAGTGGTCCTACACTATCCAGACCTTGGCAGCAAGGCATGTTGGGAAAGAGGATCCCCTATATAAATCAGTCTCTTCCTTGTACCAGAGACTGACCTGGTCTAGTCTCTCCTGTGGCAGACCCAAAACTGGCCTTGGGATCAAATGTAACTGGCTCTCTGACTGCTCTTTCTTTCTGCTGTGCCCAGAAGCAGCAGGATATAGCAGAGAATCTGGCTCAAAGATTTTAGACATAGTACAAGTCAATAGACTTTTTTCCCCAGGGAGGTATAAAGATGATTATATGTACAAGCATGCAGACCCCACTCTATACAAGTTTCAAATGCAGTTTCAGAAAATTGTAGGCCCAGCATTTCTGTCACCCTCAGCAGGAACTGCAAAGCAATTTATTTTCATCAACTTCGTCTTATTAAAAATACTTAGCCACAGTGCACCAACGTGCCGTATGATAAATAAAACTAATGGAAATACAGGGTGCATTTACAAAGGTATTTATTTTTGTTTACCACCCAGAAGCACCAGATATAATAATGGAAACAAATGGGGGAAACATCTGAAAAAGATTTGTGCCTGAGATGAGTTGAAGAACAAGAAAGAAGCATGGAGACAGTGTATTCTGATCTGACAGATCCCCTCATGTGACAGGAGCAAGGAGGGTGACAAACACATTCCCAAATGGTTAAGTGTAAGAAATAAATGCTGCAAGGATCATTCTACAAGTGCAGCATGGTTAATGTTATATCCAGAAATTCTTAGTTCCAATTTGCTGCTGTACCAGGAAGAGTCACCAACCAACCAACCAACCAGCACATTGCGGTCCTGGTCCATGACTAGGGTTCTGAGGCACTACAATAATACATAAAATAATAAATAATTATTATTTTCCAAGTGTTGCAAGTTGGTTGCACCATTGTTAATTATTTTGATTAGTGCACTACAGCTTAGATGGTCCATGCTGTACATATCATAGAATCATAGAATATCAAGGTTGGAAGGGACCTCAGAAGGTCATCTAGTCCAACCCCCTGCTCAAAGCAGGACCAAACCCCAGACAGATTAATTTTACCCCAGTTCCCTAAATGGCCCCCTCAAGGATTGAACTCACAACCCTGGGTTTAGCAGGCCAATGCTCAAACCACTGAGCTATCCCAAAAGAGACTCCTATTCTCAAAAGCTTACAGTCTAGACAGAGAAGGAAGACAAAGGAAACAGTATTGTCCCTTTTTACAGATGGGGAACTGAGGAACGGAGAGACTTGGTGCTTGTCTCCACTTACGGGGGGATCCATGCTCGATCCACCGGGGGTCGATTTAGTGGGTCTAGTGAAGACCGGCTAAATTGACCACGGATCGCTCTCCCGTCGACTCCGGTACTCCACTGGAACGAGAAGCATAAGATAAGTCAACGGGAGAGTTTCTCCTGTCGACCCAGCGTGGTGTAGACACCACAAAAGGTTAACCTAAGGTACGTCGACTCCAGCTACATTATTCACGTAGCTGGAGTTGCGTAACTTAGGTCGACTGAGCCCCGTAGTGTAGACCTGCCCTCAGTGACTTTCCCTGAGTCAAACAGTGAGTCCACAAGACCAGTCATCAACTTGCTCTACAGCCCTCATTGACTTTAATAGAAAGCAGTGGCATTGGAAGCTTGCCTGGCTGTTTGCTGATTCAGGGAGCAGGTGAGCAACAGAATATATACAGCTTGTAAAAATGAACAAGGAAAGAGGGATTTTCCTGCCGTTCCTCCCCCCTTTTATCCTTTCCTGACCATGATATTACCTCATGTTACCATTTTGCTTCTGTAGCTGTTTCCAGAAACTAGTCTTGGCTATTGCTTTCCATTCATTGCACGGCCTGAGTTTCATGTAATATACAAAATGAAAAGCAGCAATTTTTAAAGGGTGTTTTTCAACCCTGCCTATGGTAAAACTGATGGTGTCAGTCAAAAGCTTCCCCCCGCGGAAACCTAGCTGTAAAAAACACACCATGCATCACTCTCTGAAAAGTCACTGCAGAGAAAACAGAGGCAAGAGACAGCCCCTAGGCAGTACGCCCGCATGCTGTGATAATCGCGACAGGGGAGTATGGAGCCACTCCGGGCAGAAAGACTCTGCCAGAACACTTAGCTCTCCCATCTTGAAAGCACTGTACAAATGTTAACTTATTTAATCCTCTCACTTTCCTTGCGAGAGACACTCTGTAAGGGTCATCACCCTCATTTTACAGACAGGGGAGTGAGGCACAGTGAATTGCCCAAGGTTACATGGCAAGTTGGTCTCAGAGCTGGGATTAGAACTCAAGATTTCCTGTGCTCATGTTCACTAGACCACACTGCCCTGAACATCAATCACCCCTGTTCTCTAACTTTCACTGCTGTGATTATGGTGACTGCAGCGCTGGCCTCTCCTTTTTGATACATGAGTCCATCTGGAACAAGTGGATTTGGACATAGGCTGCAGCTGCCAGGCTTCCACAACTCCAATTTGCAGCGTGCACACACAGTTTAAAAAAAGTATGAAACATTTCCTCTATTGGGTGAATTCTTAAATACGGGGCAGATTCCTGAAGAGGCAAGGCCATAGTTTCAGAATGCCAGCACCATGCATGCCCAGAATTTCTTTATCCCTCTTCCGTGAGCCAATACATGAAATGAAAAATTTCAGGGAAAGCTTCAGAGACGAAGGAGACGAGACCCTGGTGTTTAAAGGAAAAGAAACTGAATGCTTAATAGGAGAAATGATTTCATCCATCAGAGAGAAGCAGAGAGATCATGTACAGCAGCCGAGTGATTCTTCCCAACATGTTTTATTAATTTTATCTATCCCCTTTGCCACTTTTCCATCTGTATCCTAGATTCATCACCCTTCCCAGTCAAAGCTAATAAGCTACTAACCTCACATGGCCTCTAGGTATCAGGTGAGAAGCCCGTGCAGCTCGTAAAAAGAACTAAGGCTAGACTTTTTTAAAAAAATCTCTGATAGAATGTTTAAGGCAACAAAACTGTATAAACCTTGCAACTGTTACAGGGATAACAGAAGTGTGGGGCAGAGGTGGCTGTAAGCCATCTTTGTGCTGCCCAGATTCTGCCTGTTCTAGGAGCTGTACAGCTCACAGCATGTTCTAACTTACAGCAGCCTCCCCATGACTACCTGTGGGCTGTTCTGCCGCCTAGAACAGACATAGCATAGAGCACAATACCCTCTCCTTTTCCTGGCCCCAACATGCCCCTATGCCAGGTGCTGTGAGGTGGGACAGCACAGGGCCTACACTGCTCCTGCACAGGGATATTTTCCTTGGGGCCAAGTTGGTCCTTCATGGCCCCTATATGCCACCAGGGGCTAGAACGTACTCCTACAAATGGAGAGAATAGGCCAGCTCCCTCTGGGATCTATCAGAAAATATTTGACAATCAGTAGCTAATGTGTTAAGGTCACATCAACTACCCTCACAAGGTGGTAGCTGGTCATTGGTACATATGATGCCACTATCAGCCCAGACGAATCTATCCACAAAAAACAGGAAACCATGGGAACCTGTGCTCCCAAACTCAAACCAAATCTTAACATTTGTGGCAGCTTGATGAAAATTTCGTCCATTTTTCCACCACCTTCCCCTTCCGCCCCACTCCATTTTCAGGCAATTCCAAGCCTAAATGAAACCATGAGGCACTGCTAATCTCATGATAGCCCAGTCCCGCCAACATTCTGTACCATCTTTTCAGACCACAGAGGTTAGGAAAAGTTGTGGTGAGGTCTGCAGAAGCAGCCCAGCTTGCAGTTACCAGGTGATAGTGAATGCTCAGTGAAGTTTCAGCATCATGCTGAGAACAGCACAGTTGTGGGCCTGCTCCACCAAGTTTGGATTCTGAGCCATCTTTTCCTTCAGTTCTGTAGATCTTGGCTCAGTTTCATTTCCGTTGGTGGAAAATTTACTACTAATTCATGAGCTTGCTTTTCATTTTCACCTGCAAACCCCAGCTGCTGGGCCAGACTCTGTCTGGCTCTTCCATGCGGGCACTGCGTGGGGAAGGGAGCAAGGAGCCTCCTCCCACCTTGTGCAGCACATGAAAGGGCAGGAGTGAGAACTGAAGTCCCTGTGCTCAAAGAGGAGGAGAGTAGGCAAAGCCATGACTCCACTCCTGTACTTGCTGGCTGGCTGCAAGGAAAGAGAAGTGTGCTGCACCCCATAAATGGCTGTATGTGCTCCTGCTGCACACTGGGGAGCTCTGGGAGAATGTCTTTGGGTGCTCCCTCTGGGGCAGGGCAGCTCTGTGCCACCCCAAGGCAGAGGTGTGCTTAAATTATCTTAAACAATCTAGCCCGGAGTGATTTATGGAAGCACAACTCTTATAGAAAGGCAGACTGGCCCAGGAAGAACTAAATCCGTGCATCACCAGGTACCAAGGGCACAATAGCTAAGGAGGTCATCCCAGTCCTGATGATTATAGAGAATGACAGGTTGTTTGCTAACCCTTAGCAGGCATGGCCAGGAATAACACATACATGCCACCTAAGTGTCCCCACAGCAGCTCAGCATTACGTCTTGGTAATGGATATGCAATTCATGTTTTTCCAGCCCTATAGATCCACACAATTTATGATACATCTGCCCTTATACAAATGAGATCCTTCGGGGCAACACATACATTTATTGAAGTAAATTGAGATCTTTGGATGAAAGATTATAAATACAAAATAACAACTGAATTTATAATACTTAATAACAATACTTTGCACTTCTATGTCACCTTTCATCAAAGGATCTCAATGCACCTTACAAGCGTTTATAATGAGAGCCTTGCCACTCCCCTGTGAATTAGGGAGATTTTATTATCCTCATTTTACATAGGGTGAAACTGAAGAACGGAGAGGGTGTAACTTGTCCAAGGGCTCATAGCAAGTCAGCACAATAGTTGGGAGCAGAACTTCTGACTCACAGACTCATGCTCCAATACTGTATATCATCTCTCATCCCAAAGAATTTGAAAGCACTTTTCAGATGAATGTCCAAACTATAACGTATTATATTAAAATGATTATTGAAGTGCCTACGGCTGTTGCAGCTAGGCCTCTGATGAATAGTAAACATTTTTAAAGAATAAATTAAATAGAACATCCCAAATGGACAAATAAAGAATAAACCAAAGTCATTTGGCCAGGAAAAAAATCAAACAGGTTCTTCTTCCCCCTGCCACCGCCACTAAAAATACAAATCAGGCCTGGTCTATGCTGCGGGGAAATTGATCTAACGCAACTTCGGCTACATCAATGTACTTAGATCTACTTGCCACGGTGTCTTCACTGCGGTAAGTCGACAGCTGACGCTCTCCCGTCGACTCCGCCTGTGCCTCTCGCCCTGGTGGAGTACCGGAATTGATGGGAGAGTGCTCGGCGGTCGATTTATCACATCTAGACTAGACGTGATAAATAGGCCCCCCAGCTGGATCGATCGCTGCCCATCGATCCAGCGGGAAATGTAGGCAGCCCCCAGTTAAAAGCCAGGCCAAATGGAAATGTCTTGCACAAACTAAGTCTTGGGCTTTGATGGACTGCTAAGAAGAGTGAATGCATAAGACAGAGACCTTTGAGCCTGGGGAGTTTAAGCTGATACCATGCCACCACAGTGTACAAGATGAGATGGTCTCTCATTAAACTGAGTTCCAGACCATCAGTGCTTTAGAGATTATTACCAACACCTTGAGCTGCAGAGGGAACTGAACAGGAAGCTAGTGCAGACATGAGACAGTTGTGTGATGAACTAGCCAGAGCTTCTGGGTATACTTCAAAGTTAGTCCTTGCACCGTCCACTTGCAAGAGGAATGATAGCTGATTCCTGACTAGCTGTTGGCAATGGAAGGCAAATTGGACTATCTAGGGACATTAATGGTTCTGCAAACCATTTTAACAAAGGCTAGAATTCGCCTTCAATAGATGATGCAGATACTGTATCTCTCTATTCCCCTTCTTTTCTCACTCCTCCGAAAACCTCTCACTGCCAAAGTCTAAGAGTTGTAGCCAGTTCATTTTCAGGCAGATCACTGTCTTGATCAGGCCCTGGCAGAATAATACTACATATTAATACTGTCTGGATTTGAAGAGAAGGCGATCTAGAAGGCATTAATACACTACTCAAGTGAGTAACTTCTGTGGTAAAATGTAGAAGCAACACTATACAACATATTTTAGGAAAGGAAAAGTAACTGCTCCTGCTGAAACTACAAGCGGCGGCCAGCACATCCCTTGGCCCGCGCTGCTTCCCGCAGCCCCCATTGGCCTGGAATGGTGAACCGCGGCCAGTGGGAGCCGCGATCGGCCGAACCTGCGGATGCGGCAGGTAAACAAACCGGCCCGGCCCGCCAGGGGGCTTACCCTGGCAGGCGCGTGCCAAAGGTTGCCGATCCCTGATCTATGTACTGACCAGGCCTGGTCCTAATTAGCTTTTGAGATTTTTATTAAATGGTACTGAAAAAAAAAATCCCACCTCACTTAAACCTTGGCAGGCAGATGGTTCGTCTGTGCATGCCTCAATCTGTGACTCACAGGGCGAGGTCCTATGGCCTGTGCTCTACGAGATCAGACTAGATGATCATAATAGTCCGTCCTGGCTTTAAAAAATCTATGACTTGATATCTGTACTCCACTGTGAGGCAAAGACCTCTGAATAGAAGCAAAGAACAACTTTCAAGATGCAGAAACTTAGCACAGCTTCTACTGGTTCAAATAGGCAAGGCTTTGCGCTTATCTGGTAGAGCTGATGCCCACGGACTACGAAGATCTTGGTTTAAGATTTGGCAGTATCAGGGCCGGCTCCAGGCACCAGCCCACCAAGCTGGTGCTTGGGGCGGCACCTGGAGGGGGGCGGCGCGGCGCTCCGGCCCGAGAGCGGGGCCACGACTGGGCTCGCCGCCCTCCCCGGCGCTCTGGCCGCCGGGAAGAGCGGAGCCCCGGCGGGGCTCGCCGTCCTCCCCTGCGGTGGGGGGGCGGGGGGGCACGGCGGGAGGCTTTTTTGCCTGGGGCGGCAAAAAAGCCAGAGTCGGCCCTGGGCAGCATGGTGGTAATGTTCAGCCCTGAGGCAGGACACTTCAATGATTAATTAAATCTGCTCTGCAATCTGGCCCCCTTGACTTCTACCTTAATATTTGGCTATTATAAGAGACTGATGAGAAGAATGCTAAGACCAAGGAACGCAGCACAGACAATGGACACTCTAGACTTGACACAGATGCACAGTTAGACCAACATACCCAGTCTACGTGGTCAGAGGCTTGAGTCAAATAGTAATTCAACATATAAGAACAGAAACAACCCTACGCCCTCGCCTACCCCAAGTCCACCAGTACCCACACCTCTTAAAACTTCCTGATGGTACCATACGCTTAGGCCACATGAATACCCACTGACAGTCTGTGTGAAAATGTTGGTTGCATCAGGACTACCATGTGCCAGGCATATTCAGCAATCCCAGCAAAAGTCCAAGCAACCAGAAAATAGCAGCCACCCCTCCCACAAATTCCCAGCACGTTGCTCATTAGAAACTAACCATTCCTCCCAAACAACTCGACCGAGAGCTAGAAAACTCATTACATTTCAAAGCTACTGTGCATGGGTGAGGGACTGGTCCCAAATGCCAGGTCTCCAGAGACATGCTTGCAGCAAAACGCAGGCTTAAAGATTTCTTCTGTAGGCCATCACTCTCTTTGCAAAAAGTTCTACTCCCTACAACTCAGCAGGAGGAGGGTTAAAAACTGCCCAGCCTGGACTGACATATTGTAATTCTTTGATGGCTTTTTTGCTGTGCCGTTTTCTATTGATTAAATAATCTCTATCAGATATTAAGCCCCTTGTTATTGGCGCAGCCTATAAATTATTCAGGAGCTATATAAATTCTTATGGCGGGCATGAATTTTTAAACCCTAATTTGGTGCAGAGCCAGGAGCTCTTTATTTCCCCCCGCCCCCACACACACACAAGAAAATGTTTGCACTTGTGATTTTTTCTTAAAGGACCAATTTTAACCATAAGCTGCTTGTTTGAAGGGACTTTTTTGTGTGGTTGCTAATTATGTTTGGAACAGAGGGATGGGAGGGGGAGGGGGAGAGGTGGGTTATGCCTGTGTGCTGCTCCTACCTTTGATTTATTGGGGATGAAAGGTGTTTCGAGGGCTGCCGTGGCTGCTATTTACGGTGTGTAGTTGTGCATGCCAAAGCACCGCAGTAGTCTCCTACACGGGCGCGTGATGTGGAACACATCCGGCCGGAGGGATGCTCACTACGGGCTGGGCAAGGCTGAGATGACACCCATTAGCTAGCACACTGTCCTCTGTTGCATATCTGTCATTGGCTGATCTGGAACCCTGAAACCACCCCTAGTTCCTATTCTTGAGAGCTTGGTGCCATTTTGTTTACAGGCTTATGTCTCTCTTTGACCCTCACCCACACCATGGAGCTGCTGTCACAGGGACCTGTGTCCAACTTGCTTTCTGGGAAGCAAAGAGTTAACCCCTTGCTGAGCCCCATGACGATGCACATGGCAGAGCTGAGGGCCCAGTTAGGCTCTCAGGTGGAATATTGGACCCTCTATCAAAACAAATCAGCAACAAAGGGGCAAAAATTGTTGGGTAAGTGTAGCTCCCCTGATTGAAGTTGTAACCCAGGCTGGGGTTTTCCTGTTTGCCTTCTAGTCAGGTGAACTGGTTTTGGGTCTCTCTTGCTGCACTTGAAAACCCCAAGAATAAAAGCTCAAGACCCTCTTTGCTGAGCCCAATGCTCTCCCCCCCAACATGACCCAGATGCACTCTGTTTACACCTGCACTCTTTCTTCTGAAATCCATGAAGGGTTTTCTCACGTGGGTCTAATTTCAGAAGCTCGGGCTACCAATAAAAAAAAGACAAACAGTGCCACTCCTCTCTCACATCCTCTTTCACCTCAGCATCAGTTTTCAACAGAAATAATCATAATTAAAAGAAAAACAATCAGGAGAGGGCTGGCAACATGAATGCCTCTGCAGACACTGCTGGAACGGCGGCTCTTTGACTCCCGCTGCCAATAGATCCTGCACCTGCCAGACTTGTGAGTTGTGCATGGGCAGGAGGGGGTATTCGGTTTTCGTTAATTGGCTCAATGTGTAGCATTCTTATCGCTGCAGTCAGAAGGTTATGGGTTTTAAGTCCTGCAATGAGATTTGGGCTCGTGCCCAGTAGTGACATTGCCCTGCAGGATGGAGGAATGGCTTCTGTTGCATCTGGAGGGGGAGTTAAAGAACAAATGGCTCTTTTCAAAGGCGTAGGGAATAACCCCAGTGGTCTGTCCAGTATGCTCCCTATCAGTTAAAATGGGTTCTTGTATGGCATGCTTGGACTGGTTTGGATGAAATAATCAAACCTGAGCTGAGAACGGGAATTGAGTCTGAAATGTAAAGGTTAAGGAATGTTTAAAAAAAAAAAAAAGATATGTCCCTCTATCTTACCAGGTTTCATAGGAAATTCCCACGAGACAACCTGATTCTGTGAGAGAGACCCAAACCCTGGAGGTTCATCCACCACCAGCTGCAATAGCACTTTGCAGTGATGTGGCATCTTTTATTTGGAGAGCTGGAGGGGCCAAGTTTTCACATGATTTCAGTGTATTTGGTGCTGCGCAGTTCTGGAAATCTGACCATGTGTGTCACAACTGGAGCTGCTGGGTACTCAGCATTTTTGAGAACCTGGCCCTTACTTAGGTGCCCAATGGGAGCTAAGCTCTCCCCAAAATGTGGGCCGAACTGTAGAGGTTGTGTACTTGAAAACCTGAGCTCATGGCCTCTAAAATGGTGAGTGAATAATAGCCTCCCTCCCCCACTTCAAAGAAGAGGAAACAGTGCCCAAAAGTCATCTGACTTGGTCAAGGTCAAGCCATGATTCAATGTCAGAGTCAAGAATAGAAACCAGGTATCCTGACTTCCAGACCTGTGCTCTGTTTCCGGACACATAATGGCTACTGAATTCTCCTGCACAGTCAGTGCATGATCGGTATAGCTCAAGGTTTTTGGGAAGCCCTTTGAGACACACTGAATAAAGACCACACTTTTTGACCACAAATTCTATTCTCCATGACTTACTCACGGTGTGTTTGCTTTGCATTATGGTCACATCAGGTGAACCTCACTATCAAGTGCTCTATAATACTTTTGTCTCTTGCTGCCTAATTGTGGGGTGTCTGGGAGTGCTGTGGAAGCAGGATGCTTATCCTGAGGTGTGGTGATGTGTCTAACTGTGATTGTCCCACTGAATGGTCAACCACAGCAGTCAACAGGCTGAAGGCATTGAATCAAATCCTCCTTAGCCAAAAGGATAATGGCTGTGAGGTGGGGACATCTTCCTATACTTTTACATCATGCACATCACCATGGTATCTGCCTCGGCATTGGCCTGGGGTGGAGATTTGTAAATTGGCAACTATGGAGTGATATGGTCCTTAAGGTTTTGGCTAGAACACAGAGAGCATTTGGAAAGAATCACTGTTAGTTGCCATTATTAGGTCTACAAGGAGATGGGGAGCTAATTAATGTATGTCCTGTGACTAGCCTTCATGAGCTACAAGATTGTTTAAAAAATAGCCACAGGGAAGGAGTGAGAGTGAAAGTAGAAGTCAGAGTGTGGCCCTGTATGTACTGTCATCAGCCTGCCTGTATAGAGAAGCATGTTAGCATTCATGGTGGTGCTTAAACATAGTTCTGGCTAGACAGGTGCTAACCCAACATCCAGACTCAATGCAAACAAGACCAAAGAGATAGATAGGTAAAATAGCTAGACAGACAGTGCCCCCTTGAAAGGGTCCTGTTGTTAAGTTCTGTCAGGTGGAGTTCCTTTGGAAATGGGATTATAACGCACATTCTGGGCTAAATGGTGGCACTGGGTTTGCTATTCTAAGAGCTCCTTGAATAGCAGGTTAATTGCTTTTGCAAGGTCTGCAGGAAAGCCCAGACCTATTGAATAATAAGATGCATATCAGTGACTTAAAATATGTTTTTAAATTGCTCCCTAGTAAAATATGCACTGGCCACTTCCACAGATGAAGGGCAGCATGTTTTTTGCTTCCCCTTATTTAACACACAACAGGTTTTTAACAAGAAACCATTCCCCAGCTCACAGTGGTAGTGCTATGAATGGTGTGTACACATCTCCCTTCTAGCTGCATGCTATTCACACCATTTCTCTCCAGGGCCAATTCATGTGGGAAGGGAACTTCTTTATATACAGTAAGAGGGGGCAAAAAAATCTGCTTTCAGATTTCTAAAGGGGTTAGTGTATATGTGGATATCCTTCATGTAACTGTACACCAGGGGTAGGCAACCTATGGCACGCGAGCTGGTTTTCAGTGGCACTCACACTGCCTGGGTCCTGACCACCAGTCCAGGGGCTCTGCATTTTAATTTAATTTTAAATGAAGTTTCTTAAACATTTTAAAAACCTTATTTACTTTACATACAACAATAGTTTAGTTATATATTATAGACTTATAGAAAGAGACCTTCTAAAAACGTTAAAATGTATGACTGGCACACGAAACCTTAAATTAGAGTGAATAAATGAAGACTCGGCACACCACTTCTGAAAGGTTGCCTACCCCTGCTGTACACTGTGCGTACATGTACACTAGACAGAGAATACTGCATAAGCAACTACAAGCTATGAAAGGAATAGGCAGGCAACTGTGAATTATGAGGCTGCAATCCCATCGCAGGGTGCTGATGGTGTTATAAACCACGAGGGTGAAATACAAGTCAACAGAAAACCCCAGGTAGAAATATAGCCCATATATTTCCACACAACTTATTTATTTTATATGATACATAGACCCACGCTCTGGACCCAGGTTTTCCACACACTTTGACTTGCCACCACCCCTCCTCAGTGTTCCCTGCTTTTCCCCTCTAGATCCCATGGAAAACTTCTGTTGTTGTCCTATCAGCAACAGGACTAAGTTTTGCTTTCACTACACCAGTCTGAGTGGTCTGTTTTGGAATTGGGTCCATGGCATTTAAAGATGACCTGCATATAGCCTGAGTGCCTGACACTCCCTCCAAGAACAAGTGGGATGAGAAGGGGCAGGGTATATGTGTGTGTGTGTGTTGGGTGGGGGGAGAGAGATGGGTACTAGCAAAGCTTGCTGGATGCTGTGTTTGGTAATGGGTTTACATAGCAAACTCCCCCACCCATTCAGAACAGGAGCTTCCAGAGGAACTGTGACTGAGAGGGGTGTCAGTGAGTTGTGATTCCTTTCTGGAGCTCCTTCCCGAGGCAGAGGGGAAACTCAGTTGGGACTCAGGAGAGCTGGGTTTAGTTCCCAGCTTTGCTACAGACTTCCTATGTGACCTTGGGCAAATCACTTAATTTCTCTGGTCTTGAATAGGACTAAAGGTTTTTTTTTAATGTTACGCATTTAAAAGATACGCTTTATCCTAGTCATAAGAAAACAGGAACTGCCAGAGTGGATCAGACTTGTGATCCATCTAGTCCAGTGGTCAGCACCAGAGGCGTCAGAGGAAGGTAGAAGAATCCCAAAGCAGGTAGATATGGGATAATCTGCTGTCTATGCGGATCTCATCCTGATTTCTCATAGTTACAAAATAACTTACACCCTGAATCATGATTTTATTTTTATCCCTTTCAAAACTCTTTGTTTGCACAAAGTGGTATACTTCAGGTTATTACATTTCTCTGTTTAAGTGTCCAATCCCTCTTTGAATCTTACTAAATTCTTGGCCTCAAAGACATTATGTGGGAATGAGCTCCATAGTCTAATTACATAATGAGTGAAACAGTATTTCCTTTGATCAGTTTTGAATTTGCTCCCTTTCAATTTCATCGTATGTCCCCTTTTTCTTGGATTATGAGAGAGGGAGAAGAGAAACTGCATGAGTACTATGCAAGGTACTTCAGATAAGGCTGCACTATCAGTTTATAGTAAGGCATATTATCTGTGTTATTCTCCATCCCATTCCTTATGCATCCTAACATCTTGTTTGCTTTTTTCCACAATAGCTGCACAACGAGCAGATATCCGCACCGAGCACTCCACAGTGATGCCCAGGTCCCTTTTCTGAGTTGATACAGTTAATTTAGAACACGACAAGGTGTGTGAGTAGTTCAAGCATTTCCCTCCAATGAGCATTACTTAGCACTTATCAACATTGAACTTCATTTGCCATGGTGTTGCCCATTCACCCAGCTTGCTTAGGTCTCTCTGAAGTTCCTCAGTCTTTTCTGGACTCAAAATGGACTCAACTAGCCTAAATAACTGAGCCATCTCCAATTGTTGCTACCTCATTGTTCATCCTCCATTCTAGATAGTTAATAACTATATTAAACAACACTGGATCGAGTCTAGACAAGGCCACTGTGCCTCAATTCCCCATCTGAAAAATGGGGATAATAATCTTCCCTTGCTCCCACCCTTTATCTGTTTTGTCTATTTAGATTATAAGCTGTTCAGGGCAGGGACTGTCTCTAATTATGTGTTTGTACAGCATCTAGCACAATATACCCTGATCTCTGCTGAGGGCTTTTGATGCTCCTGTAAAACAAATAAGAATCAATACTACTAAAAACAACTGGCAACAGTGCCCACTACTGTAGTGTTTTTATAGAGGGCGCTGTACACAGCGAGACACAGTGGAGCTGTGATTTTGCCCTAGGTACCTGGCACGATATTCTGCAGTCATACGGTTAAATAAGACAAATCATTGTGCTGGAAAGGAACTGAAAGCCTTAAGCCTTATAACCAGCTTTGTCTCTCTAAATATCCCAATTAAAAAAACCGAACCAGAGTAGATATGACTGCTACGCTAACACAGCTATGCTGCCGAATTTTTATTATTCTTTTTAAACTCATTTTCAGCACTAAACAAACTGTGGAAAAAGGATTTGATTCATAGCTGCATTAGGAATCTACTCAACCAAAGCCCCTTGTCACAAATTAAATCATAAACCAAAAGTCAAACATGATTTGTGAAATTAACATTTATCGAGGAAATACTCCCCGGCGCCGCGCTGCGATTAGTCTCTGGCATCTGAAATATCAACCATAATTCATAAGCTGCCTAAGAAACCGTGCCACCGCCACCGCTGTCAAGATGTCAGGTTTGATGGAAAGGCGCTGCGGCAACCAGAGAGCAATTTGTTGCTGATGGTGGGGGTCACAGTGCTTTATTATTTGTGCAAATAAAGTGCAAGTCACATCGGCACCCCTGTTCCCACCTATAATAAGTGCATACACGCACCCTCCCCACACACACTTGTACCCACCACGGACACTCTCTCCCTCTGCTCAATTCAACCCAAGGCCATGCCCAGTTCTAATTCTGAATAGTCAGATCTGGCACAGAACCCGCATTATACCATTTCTTTACAATTATATGACTAATAAGATTAATAATAATGAATAATCCCTTGCATTTCCACAGTGAGTGTGTTTCGCTGGAAGGACTCAACACATCTCTGAAGCAGGCATTATTAGTCCCATTTTAGAGACTGGGGAATTGAAGCACAGTGAGTCAGTCGCAAAGTCAGGATTAGAATCCAGGATTCACGGCCAAGATGTTCAAACTTGGTTTAGAGATTTGGGGTGCTTCCATTTTTGGGTGTCTAAATTGAGACGCCTTAAACGGGCCTGGTTTTTAGAGGCCAAGTGTTCACAGTTTCTGAAAATCATGCCCTTTTAATGTGTCTTAAATTGGGCACCAAAAGTTATTTTTGAAAATTTTGGCAAAGTTACTTGCCTGGTGCAGTCACAATGATTCTTCAAGATATGTGTCGCTATGAGTGCTCCACTGTAGGTGTGCTTGTGTCCCTGCATTGCTGATCAGAGAACTTTGCTACCTGTGTCTGTTAAGCCCACACATGTGCTGTCTCTCCTCATGCCCCATCACGAGGCCAGCCACCGCGTGTGGGCTAACCCCCTCAGTTCCTTCTCTACCACAGTCATTGGCAAGAGCTCAAAAGTAGAGAGGAGGAGGGTGGATTGTGATGCACCCATAGGGACACATGTCGAAGAGCCATTGTTACTGCACAAGGTGAGCAACGTCTTCTTCTTCGAGTAGTGTCCCTATGGGTGCTCCACTGTAGGTGGCTCCCGAGCAGTACCCACCACTGGAGGGCTGGGACTTTGGAGTTGGGTCAGTTACCATCTTCAGCTCCACAGTGCAGTCATCTGTATCAGAGGAGGAATCCCCAGTGATGGCATAATGTTCTGCGAAGGTGTGGACTGACGCCCATGTCACCGCTCTACAGATTTCTGAGATAGGGACATTCTTGAAGGCGGCGAGGGATGAGGAGATCGACCTTGTGGAGTGTGTATGAATAGTATCTGGAGGGGTCATATTGTGAACTTGGTAACACTGTCCAATGCAGTTCGAGACCCACTTGGAGAGTCTCTGGGCTGATATTGCTGAGCCCTTGGATCTTTCTGCAAGGGGAGGAAAAGCCTAGGGGACTTCCTGAAAACCTTCATCCTGTCCAGGTAGAAGGCCAGGGCTCTCCTGACATCTGGTGTGTGTAATATAGCCTCCCTGTTGTCTCGGTTGGGCTTGGGTAGAAGGTTGGAAGGTGAATCAATTGGTTCATGTGAAACAGGGAGGTTACCTTAGGGATGAATTTTGGATGTGGCCTGAGTGTAACCTTGTCCTAAAAGAATACCATGTAGAGGGGATGTGCCATCAGAGCGGCTATTTTCCTATTCTCCTAGCCGAGGTGATTGCTATCAGGAAGGCCGTTTTCATAGAGAGATATGTAAGCGAACAGGTGGCCATGGGTTCGAAGGCCTAGTCAGTCCTTTCAATGCAAGGTTTAGGTCCCACATGGGGTTAGGGTGTCAGGGTTGTGGGAAAAGATTTACTATACCCTGGAGGAATCTTTTAGTGGTTGGGTATGACAGCACTGAGTATCCCTCTACTGGCTGGTGGAAGGCTGCTGTGGCCACCAGGTGGATTCAGAGAGTTGAGAGATAGTCACGATCTTTTTAGGGTCAGTACATAGCCTAAGATCTGTGGAAAAGCCATGCATGTTGGGGAGATTTGTTGGGAAGTACACCAAATCTGGAACCTGGGCCATTTTTGCAGGTAAGTTCAGCGTGTTGAGGACTTTCTACTGTGTAGTTATATCTCTTGTACATCCCTCGAGTAGGAGTTCTCTAGGTGTTGGAACCATGAAACAGGCACGCCTTGAGGCAAAGAATCCCGAGGTTTGGATGTAGGGTGCGTCCTCTGTACTTCAAGAGGAGATACAGAGTGGATTGGAGAGAGATCGGTGGGCATATCGCGACCTGTGACAGGTAAGGGTACCAGGTCTGTCTCAGCCAAGTGGGAGTGATCAGTATGACGTGTGCTCCTTCTCTTTTTATTTCCAATAGGACTTTTGACAGTAGGGGAAAGGGAGGAAAGGCATAGAGGATGCCCCTATCCCAGGGAAGGTGGAAAGCATCGCCCAGGGAATGTTGTCCTACCCCTGCTCCGTAGTAGTAGTGTGAACATTTCCTGTTCAGTTCAGTGGCAAACAAGTCTGTGATCGGTGTCCCCCACCACCTGAACAGGTCGTGAAGTATTGCTGGGTTTGTCTCCCACTCATGGTCATGTGGGAATTTGTCACTGAGCCTGTCCACTATGGGGTTTTGTGTGCCCGGGAGGTAAGCTGCGGACAGTCCAATGTCGTGAGAGATACACCAGTTCCATAGTCTCATCATTTCCGCACAGAGGGAGGGCAACTTGGATCTCCCTGGTCGATTTATGTAGTACACCTCTACCCCGATATAATGCGACCCGATATAACATGAATTCGGATATAACGTGGTAAAGCAGCGCTCCGGGGCGGTGGGGCGGCGCACTCCGGCGGATCAAAGCAAGTTCAATATAACGCAGTTTCACCTATAACGCGGTAAGATTTTTTGGCTCCCAAGGACAGCATTATATTGGGGTAGAGGTGTACATACATGCTATGTTGCCTGTTAGCACTCACCTGTGTAATCCTTTGATCAGCGGAAGGAAATGAGCGCAGGCATTTCTGACTGCCCTGAGCTCGAGGAGGTTGATGTGAAAGAATATCTCCATGGATGACCACCTGCCTTGTATCATGAGGCTGTTTAGATGCGCGTCCCATCCTATGAGCAATGCATCAGTGGTGAGAAGCAACGATTGGAGGGGGAGGAGGTTGCGAGAAGAGGATCCCTTTGAAAACATTGGCTGAGTCCTTCCACCAGTCTAAGGAGTTTTTGATCCTTGTGGGTAGTGACGGGGTTTGTCTAGTGTGATTCTGGTCTGTAAACTGAGATGAACCACATCTGGAGGCATGGCATGTGAAGCCTTGCATGTGGTATTACCACTGTGTCTGCTGCCATATGCCCCAAGAGTTGGAGGCAGTGTCTGGCTGATATTTGCGAGTGGTTTTGAACGGTCTCAATGAGTATGGCCAAGGAGGGGAATCTGTGTTGAGGTAAGAGAGCTCTGGCCTGTAATGGGTGGAGGTCGGCGCCTTTGAATTCCAGATGTTGCACTGGAATGAGGGTTGTTTTCTGGGTGTTGATCTGTAGGCCCAGTTCTGGGAACAAATCTATTGCAGATTTGGTGATTCAGTGAGCCTCATGGAGAGGCTGGGCTCTGAAGAGGCAATCCTCCAGATGGGGTAAAACATGATCCTTTGGGAGCGCAAGTGTGTGGCCACTGCTGAGAGAACCTCGGAGAATACATCAGGATGGATTTTAGCCCAAAAGGGAGTACTCTGTACTGGTAGTGGTCTTGTCCTAGATAAATCTGAGAAATCATCTGTGAGATTGAGATATGGAAGTAGGCATCCTGAAGGTCGAGGGCTGAAAACCAGTCTCCCTGTTCCAATGCTGGAATGATCGTTGCAGAGTGATCATTTTGAATTTTTGAGACTTGACAAACTTGTTGAGTGCTCTAAGGTCTCGTATAGCTCTCCAATCTCCCTTCCTCTTGGGTATTAGGAAATAGCGAGAGTAGAACCCTTTGCCTCATAGATGTTGAGCAACTGGGTCTATGGCTCCTAGGTTGTCTCCTCAATTATCTCTTGTGACAGTAAACTCTCGTGAGAAGGATCTCGTGAGGGACAGGGAAAGGTGTTGTAGAGGGAGTAGGGAGGTAAAATGGATAGATCTGTAAGCCCCATCGGTCTGATGTTATATGTTCCCAGGTGCTGCAGAATGTTGCCAGATGGTAGCCAAATCAGCGGATAGCGGTGGTCAGCTGTAGGAGTGGTCTATTGACGCTTTGACCAACACATCAAAATTGGTGCTTGGAAGTGGATGGCTAGGATGTAGAAGATTGTGGGCCAGATGGTTTATGCCTCGGAAACTTAGTTTTCTTCCTCTGTGGCTCGTAGTAGCACTGAGTCAGGTATTGGGAGGTGCGTGGTTTGTGGTGAGGCTGCGGACTATATTTTCTCTTTTGTGCTGGCATGTAGATGCCCAGTGAGCAGAGAGTGGCCCTAGAATCCTTTAGTGTGTGAAGAGAGGCATCCATCTTCTCCGTGAAGAGCTTAGTGACTTCAAAGGGAAGGTCTTCAACATCAACTGCACCTCTTTCGGGCAACCTGACAGATATAGCCACCGCTGTGGAGATGGACCTGGCTGCTGTGTTGGCTGCATTGACAGCAGATTGTAGCACTATTTTGGTCACTAACTGTCCCTCTTGAATAATGGCTTTAAATTGGTCGTGGTGTGACTCAGGCAGCTGTTCAATAAAATTGTTCAGTTTTTAATAGTTTCTGTAGTCGTATTTCACTGATAGGGCTTGGTAATTGGCAATTCAAAACTGTAGCGTAGCCAAGGCCAAAAAGATCCAAACGCTTCCAGTCTCTATTGTAGGGAGTAGACCTCATCTGATGTTGATGGCCATGAGAGTTAATAGCATCCCTGTAGTGGGGCGGCTGCCCCACTCCCTGAGAGAGTGGGCTGCAGCAGGCCAGTGCGCCTGCACAGACAGGCAGCCAATTAGACAAGGGCTTATTGGGAGCCAATCGGGGCCCAGATTGGAGACAGCCAATCAGGGCCAGGCTCAGCCCTATAAAAAGGCTGCTCAGGGAGAGGAGAGGCAGTCTGTCCCAGGCCTTCGACAGGGGAAGGTCTGTCTCCAAAGGTGGGAGACTAGCACCTGGGACAGCGCTGGGCAGGCTCAGGGGAGCAGAAGGGAACTCCAGCTTGGTGTCTGCCAGGCTGCAGGCCTTGAGGGGAAGGGCCTAGCCGGTGTGAGGGGATGAAGGGGAAGCGGCCCAGGGATGTGGACAGACGGAGGGAGAGAAGGAGGGCAGGATGGCTGCCACTAGAGGGTCCCTGGGTTGGGACCCAGAGTAGTGGGCGGGCCTGGGTCCCCCCCTTCCCCCTTGCCTTACACCTGGCCGACGGGAGTGGCCGTCTTGAGCTGCACCAACCCCCTGCCAAGAGGGGTGTGACTTTGGGGGTGCAGTTGCCCACATTGGCCAGGGCACAGAGAGACAACTGATTGACCCCCCACCCCCGGAAGGGGGCGAGGATGGACTAAGGGGCACTGCCGGAGGGCAGTAGCTCGAAGAGGACGCCGCAAGTTGGGAGCAACGCGGGTCCACACGCCAACCGAGGGCAAGACGACAGATGGGACACCACCAGGAGGGAGTGCTCCGCTGGACTGAGCTAATTCCTGAGGGCGACCAGCGTGGGGGCTGGGTGGTGAGTCCCAACACTGTTACAATCCCCCATGATGGAATTGGGTGGAGGGTGGAGAAGAGGAATTCTGTCTCCCTTGGTGGGATATAATATTTTTTGTCCACCTGCTTGCAGGTAGATGCCACTGATCCTGGGGTGTGCCATATGGTTTTTGTGGGGTCCAGGAGAGCCTCATTAATAGTGAGCGCAATTTTTGAGGACAAGGATGAATGGAGTATATCAAGGAGTTTGTGGTGGATGCCCTTGACTTCTTTTAGTGGTATCTGAAGAGTGTCTGCCACTCTCTTCACTGGGTCCTGGAAGAAGCAAAAATCATCAGCCAGAGAAGGCGGTGGAGGCATAAAGGCCTCATCTGGGGAGGAGGAGGAGGATATGGTTACCTCTTCCTCAGTGCTGCCCTCTGGTTTCACCACGATTTCTTCTGCAGGTACAGAAACTCTGGATGCTGCAGCTGAAGGGGTGCGTCTCGGGAGTTCTCGAGTGGGGCTAGAAGCTCGAGAGGCATGGAGGCAATATGCAGCCCAAGGGTCCCAGTATGGCCACTGGAGTGGTGGTGGCATAGAGTCCAGCGGTGGTGCCCATGGTTGACCGTACCAAGATGGTGGTGTTGGGGCCATCTGAGGATATGCTTAGGGACTCTGCTGGTATTGGAAACCATAGGGAGCCTTGGAGGAGTACTGCAATACTGCCTCCTCTGGTTTGTTGTCCGAGTCTGCAAGAGCAGCGGAGCATGGCAGGGCAGGGCAGCGGGGAAGACTCCTGTGCCAGATGAAGGCTCAGGGCAGAGGTCTTGGTACTGAGAAGAGGAGACTCCGGTATGTCGGCTACACGGAGATCCTTCAGTGCCACTGGTGGTACCGGGAAGGACGGAGATCTAGCTCACACCGATCTCTCTGGTGCTGCATGGGGCGTTGATGATGGTATCAATGGAGTATTGCATTCCAGTAACATCATCTTAGAGGAGTGCTTACTCCTGTCCTTGTCCCTTGGTGCCACTGACTCGATACCTGTGCCCATCGGATCCGTGGGTGCATCACTGGCACCTGCCGGTGTAGATCTTCGTAAGCCTTGGGTACTGGGCTGGGATTGTCTTGGTGCCAGTGGTATCGAGGATACCGAGCACGCCGGAGATCATTTATGGCTAGCTCGGGGCTCACCGTGGGGACTTCTGAGAGGGCTCAGTGGCTGGTTTCTTCAATCCACAGCCTTTGGATGTTGAGGGCTGTGGGGAAGACTCATGTCTGCCAGGTGGCTCTTGGTGCAGGTCCGGAAAGGGTCGGAGGGCTGCCTTCATGAAGATGATCTTCTGTCTCAGCTCCCTGTTCTTACGAGACCAGGGCCTGAGTTGCTGGCAGAGACCACACTTTTGTGGAATGTGGCCTTCCCTGAGGCAGCAAATGCACTGGGAGTGCTTGTCAGTGACATGGATCACATCTCTGCAGGAGATGCACTTCTTGAAGCCCAATGAGCTGGGCATACCCTTTTGGGGGAAGGGTCCCCAATGAGAAAAAGTGGCAAAAAATAAAGTCTCTTTTTTAAAAATATTTTTTCTGGGAGAAAAATAAGAAAGAAGCAGAAAACTACAACTACAACTATGTACTAGGAGACTAACTGGCTACAGAAATGTAAAGCGAGAGTAATGGTTGTAACGGACTGCGAATAGCTCCGTCTCTAGCCAGGGGCAGTTGAGAAGGAACTGAGGAGGGTTAGCCTGCACTCACTGGCTAGCCTCATGGCAGGGCATGAGGAGAGACAGCAGATGTGCTGGCTTAACGGACACAGCTACGGAAGTTCTCGGATCAGCAGTGCAGGGACGCAAGCACACTACAGTAGAGCACCCATAGGGACACTATTTGCAGTAGAGCATGAATTCCATGCTCTAACCATTAAACAGCACCATCCTCCATGCCGTAAAAGAATCCCACTGTCCAGGAGGGGGTAACAATGCAACCTACTTCAGCAGTTATCTGCACACATGTGCAGAGATCATTTGTTGAAGGCATCTGTAACTAAGAGAAAAGAGATGCACGACTGTTAATGCCACAAAAATAATGATCTTTTAACCCCAACTCCACCCTGAACTGTTCAGCTTGGCTTTCGTTTTCCAGGCGTTTGTACATTGTATCAATCACCCAAACGCACGCAGCCCGTCAATGCACAGGTTGTAGATATAAGAAATAAAGGGTTCACACATGAAAGACTCTTTTTCACTCAGCCAATAGGAAGCCTGAGGTCTGATCCCAGCCCTCACTGAAATAAACTAAGAGTCTTCCCATTGACTTCAACAGGAGC
The DNA here is from genome assembly GCF_002925995.2 of Terrapene triunguis. Taxonomy (NCBI): domain Eukaryota; kingdom Metazoa; phylum Chordata; order Testudines; family Emydidae; genus Terrapene; species Terrapene triunguis. The sequence continues at coordinate 2,566,463 of NW_020664522.1, read as the reverse complement.
AAGATTAGGTCCCTGCTTATCACCAGTAGCTCTTTTTCCTCAATTAAATCAGAATGCATTGGCTATAGAAATTCTATTCCTGTCTGTCATCCCACACTCCCTTTACTGCCCCACCCTTGCAAAGAAGGCTGGTTTGCCAGGACACTTGGGGCTACATCCTCAGCTGGTGCAATGGACTTCAATGGAATCATGCCCCCTTATACCAGAAGAGGATCTGGCCCACAGCATGTAGCTGAAGATACATGGGAACCAGCTCCACCCAGCACCTGTGACAAGCCATCTGGTGGCCATTGTTCACCACCCTGGGCAGGCTCTGTCCCAGAGGAGGATTCGGAATCCAAAAGAAATTACTGCCAGGTCTATTAAACTAACCCTTGAACGCCGAGGCCTCACTTCTTGGAATAGGAATTCATTGCTCCAGTAACAAGCTTGGTCGTATGGTCGATATGGGATTATTACATCCATTCAACACACATTCCTTGGTTCAGTGATTACACCCTTATACTGCTGTGACATTAAGGGGGGGTCACTGCTGGAACGTGATTTTCAAAAATAGTTTTAAACACTCTCCCCTTGCTTGCAATACCCTGTTAAAAACCTGGAAATCACATTTAACTCCCTTCTGGATTTGCCCTTTTCCATTTGGAAAACATTGATTTTTTTTTCTTAACTTGAGCCAAGATTAATGTGTCTTGTTTGTTTGACAACAATTTCAAACTATCTGGTACCTTGTCAAGCCAAAATAATTCGGTCTGTGGACCAATATCACTGATGGGTGTAGACAAGTAGGCCCTACAAAACAATAGCTATTATTGTTTGGACATTTTTCAGATTAAATTTCTTGGTGAGGGTTTAATTTAAAATATTTAGAACCTGGAGGATTTTATCCACCAGATTATAACAGTTTTGAGGCGGGTCTAATTTGGAGTCTACAAACCTGGATTTTGCCCCTCTATATCAGCTAAATATTACAGAAAAAGGCTTGTTTGTAATTTAATTTTTTTTTAAGATTGGAAAGGGGGGAAAACAGAAGAAAAGGGGGAATGAGGAAACCAAGTAAATGAAAACCATTCCCTCCTCAATCAAGTGCTGATAGCAGGCCACATGGGCTGCAAAGTTTAGAGTGACCTCACATCCTATTCTAGTCTCTTTGCACTGTTATGCTGTCTCCAAACATTTCTCCCCCCAAACTCCTTCCCTTCCATTTCCCTTCTGACTCCCTGGCAAAAGTCAATAATACCTACAAATATTTTTTATTTTCATAAACGTCATGCAGCTTTAAAACGTGGGGGTGTTCTATCAACTTCAGGATGGCTATTTCCCGCTCCACCTGGAAGAGAAAAGAGAAATAGAAGCGAAGGTTAGAAGGTTACATAAGAAATCATAACACACATTGTCCCCTCTTACCCATTTCCCACTCCTTCTGACCCTCCCTTTCATGCACCAACGAGCAAACAAGCAGAAGCTATAATAATAGCACTTAGCATTTATACTGCACTTTAGAAAACATTAATTCAGCCTCACCATCCCCTCCCCTATAAAAGTTGGTAAATAATACTATCCCTATTTCACTAATAGGGAAACTGAGGCAAAGGATTAAGTGGCATGCCCGATCGGACAGAGGTAGGCATTTGCAGAACCTGGCACAGAATGCAGGAGGTTCCTGGCTCACAGTCCTATGCTCATGCCAGGCCTCTCAAACAACAGAAGGTCTAACCCATCATCCCAACTCCAACTGACTTCAGTGGGCCTTGGATGGGCCCCATTGTGCTAGGCATTGTACATACACAAAGTAGGAGAGAGTCAGGGCCCACAGAGATTACAGTCTAAACAGAGAAGACAGTGGGAGAAAGGAAGTACTAGCATTTTACAGCAGGTGAAGTGAGACACAGAAAGAGCAAGGGATTTTCCCAGTGTTACACAAGAAGTCTATGGCAGACCCAGGAACTGACCACAGATTTCTGGAGACCCAGTCCAGTGTCTTAATCACAAAACCATCTTCTCTCTTAATCCTCGACCTATCCAAAACATGGCGACTCTGAGGACTTGTCTTCAATGCAGAGTTAACTGCAGTTATAAATCGAGCGTTGCCCCCAACTTGAGTCCTGACCACACACACAAACTTTAACTCAAATGTGATGGTGCTTTTAAATAGAGTTGGTTGGCCCCTTGGGAGTAAAAGCTGCAGCTCAAGTTAGCACAACTCATCAACAGCTAATACATTCACCCTGTGCTGCTAATACAATCACTCTGTGTTGCTCGATAGTTATATCGCAGTGTGACCGCTCTCACTCCAGATAGGCTAACTGACGAGGAGTTAATTAACCCACAGTGAGTGTTTGTGGTGAGTGTAGATAACTCTAGTTAACTCTGCCGTGAAGAGATAGCCTAAGGCAGGCAGTGTACAGGCAAAACCAGGCAATATATATAGGTGCAAGACCAGTTTTCAAAAGTCCACCAGGGCAGGATTAGCCAACCATCCAAAAGATGGATGGAATCTAGCTAGACTTCCTCCCCGCCCCCCCCCCCCCAAATACTGTAACTGGTTACCCTGCAGCCGTCATCTTCACAATCAAAACACACTGCAATGCTGTGCCAGAGCATCAATCCCCTAATAACCTGACAATCCCCCAGGAACTTCTCCCCACGTAGCTTTATTTCTTAGTGCCCCTTAACTTGCTGAGTATGTTCCTCCACCAACCATTAAGCACAGAACTTCTCCTCCTGACAGGCAGGTAGAGCTTTCTGCATGGCACTTTGGGAGCTGTAGTTCTCAAGCCTTAGTGATGAGGTCATGTCTCCCAGAGAGAAACCAGTGAAACTCTCAGCCTTTCTCACATTGGAAGAAAGGGTACATGTGCCCCTGGGACAGTCCCTTTCTGATTCTTTCAAGGTGTTTATTCTTCTCTGTAGAATCAGAAGCCACCTGATAGATCCACTTCCACACTTGTGATCTCAGGAAGTATCTATTTCATAGCTGGGGTGGGGGGAGATATATTAGCAGGCTGCAATGGAATCAATGACATTCCACAAGAGAGAGAGACACACACACACACACACACACACACACACACACACACACACACACA